>NW_026895118.1:20000-139752 GCF_033153095.1 Gastrolobium bilobum | reverse complement strand
CACTTTTCCCAATTCAGAACAAGGTTAGTCTCTTGGCACCTTTTCAAAACTTTAGACAAGTTAATTAAACAAGAATCAAAACAAGAACCAAAGACGGAGAAGTCAAATGACTCATTGTTTGCATTTTTGACAACGGTCACACCACCCTTCTTTGGAACAGTCTGAACCGGACTTACCCAAGCAGCATCAGAAATTGGGTAAATCATACCTGCATCAAGAAGTTTCACAACTTCTTTTCTGACTACCTCCTTCATGATCGGGTTAAGCCTTCTTTGCGGTTGTCTCACAGGTTTGATGTTTTCTGCCATAAGAATTTTGTGTGTGCAAATAGAGGGACTAACACCCTTTAAATCAGAAATAGACCACCCTATGGCAGTCTTATGAGCTTTTAGAACTTCAACAAGCTCCTCTTCTTGACCAGGAGATAGTGCCGTATTGACAATTACAGGATAAGTCTCTTCATTCCCCAAGAATACATATTTCAAAGTATCAGGCAGAGTTTTCAACTCAACCTTGGGTGGCTTATCTTCTATATCATCAGCTTTTTCTTTAAGCTCTTCCACAGCAACTTCTTTGCCTTCAAAAGGAACATGATCCCGGGCTCTCAACTCATAATCATTTTCTTGTGGACGCATCTTCTTATGTTGCTCTTGAAACACTTCAACTTGAAAACAATCATCATTCTCAGCTGGTCTTTTCATTGCCTCAAAAACATTGTAATTGATTTCCTCATCATGCATCCTTAATTTAATCATTCCCTGCTCAACATCAATTAGAGCACGGGCTGTAGCCAAAAAGGGCCTACCTAAAAGTAGAGGCTTATCACTTCCTTCCCCTGTATCCAACACCACAAAATCAACAGGAAAGATAAACTTGTCAACTTTGACAAGAACATCTTCAATGATCCCGTTAGGTTTCCTTACAGATCTATCAGCAAGTTGAAGAGAAACTTCTGTGGGTTTCAATTCTTCAATTCCCAGTGACTTATAAATAGAAAGAGGCATCAAGTTGATACTAGCCCCAAGATCACAAATAGCTCTGCCAATGGCAATATCATCAATAGTAATGGGAATATTAAAACTACCTGGATCACGAAGCTTAGCAGGAATCTTCTGCTGAATGAATGCACTACTTTTTGCAGTAAGTTCAACGGTTTGGCATTCTTGCAGTTTATTCTTCTTCAACAGATCCTTCATGAATTTTGCATATCCAGGCATATTTGCTAAGGCTTCTGCAAAAGGAATATTGATGTGCAACTTCTTGAAGATGTCTAAGAACCTGTCATAATGTTTGTTAGTAACCTCTTTCTTGAACCTTTCTGGGTAAGGTGCTTGAGCCATTATATATTCATGGGTCAATGGGCAGTTCTTATCAAAGAAGGATGGTTTTTCCTTTTCAATGACGGCTTCTTTCTCCTTTTCTTTCACAATTACTTCAGCCTCTGGTTCAATTGCTCCTTTCTGCTTCTCCGCTTGTTCCTTGTCTTCCACACGATCAAGAATTGGATTTGCAAGCGGTGCTACAACTTTGCCACTTCTAGTGGTAATAGCCATGCAATCTTCCTTTGGATTGATAACTGTATTACTAGGAAAAGTACCCGGAATTCTGTCTGAAACCTGCTTTGCAAGTTGGCCTATCTGATTCTCCAGATTCTTTATGGAAGCACTTGTATTTTTGTTGTTGGCTCTTTGCTCCTCCATGAAAGCATTTGAATGTTGAGCCATCTGTGCCACTAGCTTTTCCAATTCAGAGGGTTCCTTTGCTTGGATTTGTGGAGGCTGCTGGTAGTTATTAGATTTGTAATCCATGCCAGCTCCTTGAGTTCTTCGCTGAAAATTTCCACCACCACCTCCAGCACTATAGTTATTGTTCCTTGGAAAGTTTGACGGCTGAGGCCGCTGGTCATACCATATTCCATTCACTTGTACTTGTTGAGGTGAATCATCTGATAACGAATTAGAGCATTCGCTGGATTTGTGAGCTTCCTGAGGAGTTGATTGAACATGAGACACTTGGAATTTTTGAAATCGCTGCTCCAAGCTGTCAAACTTACTATCAATCTTTTTGGATAACAATTCAGCGAGCAAAGTGTCATTGTTTTCTTGTTTTATCACTCCTCTTTTTACTGAGGCTGGAACACTCTCATTTTCATCTCTTGCCAACTTCTTTATCAGATTGAGGGCTTGCTCTGAGGTACTCTGCCGAATAGAACCTCCAGCTGCACCATTAATCACCAACCTTGTTTCAGGAGAAATGCCATTAAAGAAAATTGCTACCTTTCTGTCATTGTCTCCCTCCCATTGTGGACACTTCCGGATAAGTTCTTGGAACCTATTCCAAGTTGCACACAATGATTCTCCTTCAAATTGACGGAAATTCGTGATTGCATTCACCAGCTGATTATATTTCTCCATAGAAAAGAAATGGGCAAAGAATTTGTTTGACAAATCTTCCCATGTTGAGATACTATTTGCTGGTTGCCTTTCTATCCATTTGAGAGCACTTCCCTTAACAGCAAAAGGAAATAGTCGGAGCCTGATAGCATCAGCTGGCACACCATTGTGCTTCGTAGTGTCACAGATCATCAGAAATCGATCTATGAACTCATGAGGGTCTTCCTCGTCAGCACCAGAATATTGAGCTCTTGCCACCAAAGAAATCAATGATGGTTTCAACTCAAAATTGTTTGCTTCCACCGTCGGCCTGACTATGCTTGAGTTTGGCCTATTGAACACTGGTGTCAGAATACTTTCCAACAATCTTGGGGGTGGATTGTGGCCTATGCCACCATCATCGTTGTTGTCTCCTTCCATCTCTTGTTTTGGTTGTGCAGGTACGCTTTTCAAATCTTCCCAAATTATCTGCCTAGCCGCCTTCCTCAGTCTCCTCTCAGTCCTTGATATTTCAGGATCAAGCAAAAAGTCTTTAGATGGAAGTCTACCTCGCATAAAACTCAGAAAAATTTGTTAATAGCACCTGTAAAATGCAAACAAGAATAATAAAATAAAATAAAATTCAATCTCAAAGATCAAAGATTATTTATAATATTGAAATTTTCAATCCCCGGCAACGGCGCCAAAAACTTGATGCTATCCGGCAAGTATACCGTTTCGCATAAGTAGTAAAGTAGTAAGAAAGATCGTCTCCTCAGGGATTGAAAACCAAGTACTAAAATAATTAGTCACTCTAAGTTGAAAAACTTGATCTTTTGTTGGGAAAATTAAATTGAATCTTAGTAACCATAAAAGTAAAGACTTATTTTTGAGTTTTTGTATTTTGAAGAATGAAAAGAAGAATAATAATGGAGTTGGTTTTGAAAATATGAGAAAGAATTGCAGTTAGGGAACACTCTCCCTATGTTCCCCACTTATTACTTTGGATTGATACAAAATACTTGTTTATATAATTTCTCAGATAATTATGATCTCAATATATTAATAGTTAAATCCCAATCCCTTGGTAACTTAACCCTTTAACCTCACTTAGAATCCTAATCCCTTAGTAACCCCTCATGAGAATTAAGCAATGAACACAATAATTCCAACATCTGCAATTAAATAGACATCTATCCCTAGTATGCATACCAATAGTTATCTTATCTCCTTTCAAGATCAGAAACCCCAATATCCCTATTTAAGGTTCTAACCCTCAAACTATTTTCAACTATCAAATTGATCAGGTTTAATAAAGAAAATATCAAATACGCACAAGATAAGATAAAGAAATTTATGTAAACGAGTACAATAATTTAAATCAATCCGTCATAACAAGGGTTCACATAGGGTTGTGACCCTAACTACAATAAAAGAACTTAGCCAGACATAGTTATATCCGACATAAACAAATATTCAAAAGAAAGCATAAAAACTATAATTACTAGAAAGAATGGAGAAGAATTCTTGATCTTCAGTCCTCTACTGCTTGCTCTGAGTTATGAATTGGTTTTTTGGTTGTGCTCCCAATCTCCTTATTTATAACCACCGGCATTGAGCCCATCCAAGAGTTTGTATTTGATTTAAACTTTGTTTCCTTTTTTCATGTAACAACCTTGGAGATTTGATTGATAAATTAGAATTTCAAATCTTGATTCAATCTTACCACAAATCATCTAATCTTATCTCTAATTTGGATAGAGATCTCATTGCTGAATCAAAAACTTGATTTTTAAATCTTTTTCTTTTCCAAAATTGCCCCGTTGCAAAACACGGGGTCTGAGAATTCGCAAACTGACGCTCTCAGCGTCAACTTCACGCTTCAAGCGTGAACGCTTCTGTCTGAAAAATTTCTTCCACGCTGCCAGCGTGAGATCCACGCTTTGAGCGTGGATTTTGATTTTGCAAAATCCTCGTTTTGCTCCAGTTTGTTTGCTTTTTCCTACAAAATTAGCATAAAATCAGTATTCAATCCTTGATTAAGATTCTGACAAATTAACAGTGATTCTTGCTCTTTTTCTCAAGATTTCATCAACATTCTTTCTCTTTTTGGTTCAGATTTCCTTATATGCTAGGCGCATATCAAAACTCATTCAAAAGAATTCAACATTAGCAACTAAAACAAAAGAAAAAAATGAAAAGAAACATAATGCATTATACAGAATTCAAAATTGAAGAACTGAAAAAGAATACGTGATTGTGAAAGGATTTTCACGATTTTCACTGCATGAGAGAGAATAGGAGTTAAGAAATTGAAAAAAAAAACTAAAACCCATTCTAAAGAATTCAACATTAGCAACTAAAACAAAAGAAAAAAATGAAAAGAAACATAATGCATGATAGAGAATTCAAAATTGAAGAACTGAAAAAGAATACCTGATTGTGAAGGGATTTTCACGATTTTCACTTCATCAGAGAGAATAGGAGATCAAAAATTGAAAAGAAAAACTAAAACCCATTCCAAAGAATTCAACTTTAGCAACGAAATCAGAAGAAGAAAAAAGAAAAGAAACATAATGCATGATAGAGAATTCAAAATTGAAGAACTGAAATACAATACCTAATTGTGAAAGGATTTTCACGATTTTCACTGCATCAGAGAGAATATGAGTTTAGAAATTGAAAAGAAAAACTAAAACTCATTCCAAAGAATTCAACATTAGCAACGAAAACAGAAGAAGAAAAAGAAACATAATGCATAATAGAGAATTCGAAATTGAAGAACTGAAAAAGAATACCTGATTGTGAAAGAATTTTCACAATTTTCACTGCATCAGAGAGAATAGGAGTTCAGAAATTGAAAAGAAAAACTAAAACTCATTCCAAAGAATTCATCTTTAGCAACGAAAACAGGAAAAAAAGAAAAAAAAAAGAAACATAATGCATAATAGAGAATTCAAAATTGAAGAACTGAAAAAGATTACCTGATTGTGAAAGGATTTTCACGATTTTCACTGCATCAGAGAGAATAGGAGATCAAAAATTGAAAAGAAAAACTAAAACCCATTGCAAATAATTCAACTTTAGCAACGAAATCAGAAGAAGAAAAAAGAAAAGAAACATAATGCATGATAGAGAATTCAAAATTGAAGAACTGAAAAAGAATACCTGATTGTGAAAGGATTTTCACGATTTTCACTGCATCAGAGAGAATAGGAGTTCAGAAATTGAAAAGAAAAACTAAAACTCATTCCAAATAATTCAACATTAGTAAGGAAAACAGAAGAAAAAAAAAAGAAAAGAAACATAATGCATGATAGAGAATTCAAAATTGAAGAACTGAAAAAGAATACATGATTGTGAAAGGATTTTCACGATTTTCACTACATCAGAGAGAATAGGAATTCAGAAATTGAAAAGAAAAACTAAAACTCATTCCAAAGAATTCAACTTTAGCAACGAAAAAAGAAAAAAAGAAAAAAAAGAAACATAATACATAATAGAGAATTCAAAATTGAAGAACTGGAAAAGAATACCTGATTGTGAAAGGATTTTCACGATTTTCACTGTATCAGAGAGAATAGGAGTTCAGAAATAGAAAAGAAAAACTAAAACTCATTCCAAATAATTCAACATTAGTAAGGAAAACAGAAGAAAAAGAAAAGAAAAGAAACATAATGCATGATAGAGAATTCAAAATTGAAGAACTGAAAAAGAATACCTGATTGTGAAATACGACGAAACCTAAACCCACACATCATTAAATACGACGAAACGTTCCGCCATACAAAACGAAAAAAAGAGAATTAGTATACAAAAATCAGAACACGAATTCATAGCAACAATCCCTACAAAAAAAATATTGTCTGAACGGGATTTGAATGCAACTTAATCAAATAAGCATGTATAAGTCATATTTTTTGCTTACATTACAAAAAATGATAATTCTAAATAGGATTAAATATAACAAATTTATCACATCCCGTTCTATTCACTCTATTTTTTTTAAAAATCTAAATAATAATAACCGGTGCTGTTTTATTTCATGCAATAGCCTTTGAGTTTTCCATCACTCGGCTACAATTTTACGCACTGCGTTTTTCATCACTCGGCTCAAGTTCTTCGCATGTTTATTCTCCATGATGCTAGCTAGGTTTACTACCTTCCTCTCTCTTTTTATCCTCTTCTAGACCTTAAAAAAAAACTTCCTATAAATTTGATCAATCAACTTTTAATATAATTATCTTAAAATTAATCATAAAAGACATATGATCAATAACTTAATGTGAATTTACCGAAAGACAAAGTGAATTTTTCAGATCTCATTTAACTCAAATTGCAAACATAATTAAATAATAACTATCTCATTCCAGAAGCAACAGAAACCACGCCTATGTAGCTACACTACTATAGTTTCAATTCACCAATGATTTTAAATACCACTAACAGATCTAACCATCCAATTATGCATTCGTAAAGCGAATATATTAAATTCAACAATATGAGTCACGAAATTAAGTTAAACAGTCAGGGAACTCACCTTGCTGAGATTTCAAGGAGTGAGTCCACGGGACTCGGTGGTGACAGTGCTCCGTCAGGAAGCGGCAGAGGTGATCAACAGACATGGAGGAGGCGCCAACGGCCAAGCGATGAAGATGGTCCTGTTCGTCGAAGAGAGCATCCGTGATGGCGGTGTTCTTGTGACAGGGTTTCGATATTTTTTTTTTTAGACGAATTGTTGACAGGGTCAGTATTTGCAATAGTGGCAGGATAGATTTATCCTATTTGGAAATGGAGATGAGGTCGGTCCTGTCGCGATCGTACAAATCGAACGCATCGCGGAGCTTGGCGGCATCACCGTGCGGCGATTCTGAGCTTGCTATTCTTAGCACACACGGAGAGAGATAGAGAGAGGCGGTAGAGAGATTGTCATGCTCAATTAGTTAGCTCGTGCTGATAACGTGTATATTTTGCAATTCATAGAACAGTGAGGATGCTTGTATATTTTGTTAAACGTTTAACAATTTCAAGAAAGTAGGTGAACATTAACTGAGTTGTCAGTTTTTAAAAATCAAATTTAAATTTTGAACTCCAAATTTCAAATTTCAAAAAAAGATGAGTTGTGTCCCAATAAAAATGAGAACAGATCTGCACCATTGATTTTAGGTAGCAAATCGTGGCCCTCAATTTTGAGTCCAGATTATAATTTCTTTTCGAATTTTTTTATTCCCTGAATTACCAAAGAAGGAAACTTTTTGAATTGTGTAGTGTGAAAACAAACCTGAAAGTGAAGGAGAAGGAGACACGTGTCAGAAGTTGCCAAAGAATGGCTTTGTCTTAGAATATAAGATTCTTGATATTGCAAATGGATTAATTTAAATTTGCTGATCAGAAAAACCTAAACTATATATTCATGTTGATAAATTAATCAAAAAAAAAAAACCGACATTGGCTTAGACAAACATTTTTAAATTTAAATAAAATTTTAAGAATATTATTAAAAATAATATTTTATTAAAGGAAAATTTGATTTCAACCTTACTCGTATATGAGATATGAAAATATATGCTTTCATATTTTATTTTAAAATAAGGAAAAAATATTTCAATTTTTGCTGTAGATATTTTTTTTCTATTACACTCACTTAAAGTGAACAAGTCCATTGTAAAGAGAAGAAAAAAAAACTAATAAGATCCACTTATTTTTACGTGAGTGTGATAGAGTAATGTTTTTTCTATAGCAAAAATAAAATCATTGAACCCTTAAAATAAAGAATATAATTTTATGTCATTTTAGATAAAATTAATGTGTTTTTTGATTTTTTACCTTTTCTCTCCTCCACAATATTATTTCTATTTCTCTCCTCTTAATATTGTGGAGAATAGAAAATATATAAAATCACCAAATATGAGACTAAGTTTTCTAAGAAATGAAGTGATTTTGAGGAAAGAAAAAAAAATTCGTAAATGAATTTGTAGTAAGGTAAGAGTCGAGTCTTTGAGTACTATTTCTTAGTACCAATATTAATTCCTATTACCAATACAAAAAATTCTCTATCATATAAACAATCTAGATGTTGATGGCGGATTCAAATCTAATAATAGGATTCAGATTTCTTAATGGAAAAAAGGAAAATTATGAAAGGGTCGGGATTTTTCTTGTCTATCAAAAAAATCTCCGTACCATATTGGAATCGAAGATTCATGCTCTAAGACTTATCTGATTCTATAAATTCTTAAAATGTTTTCTTTATTTTAATATGATTATATCCTAAAAAAATCTTAATTATTTAATAAGCAAAAAATATTTATCCTTTTAAAAGATACAACTTTGTGTCATTTTAGATCCAAATCGTTGATTTCCGTCAATTAACGGTTAGGATTTATTGAGTTTTATTGTGAATTACTAATTAATTAATAAATTTGACCGAGTAAATCCTAATCCTTGATTGACGAAAATCAACCGTTAGAATCTAAGATGACACAAAGTTATATTCTTTAAAATGACAAATATTTCCCCATTTAATAATTAAACTAAGGGTTCTCTTTTTATGCAGTTACTGCATATAAGTTATCTGCAGTAAGCCCAATACGACGTCATTTTAGAATAAAAATTATGGTGTTTTTGTAATTTTAATATATTTTAAGGTTATTATAGTCTTTCTAATTATAATTTTTTAATCTTTCAATCTCAAAACGACGTCGTTTTGAAAGTAAATGCAAATAACTTATTTGCGTTAACTGCAGAAATATTGTTCTGTTAAACTAATTAGTTTCTCGTTTTTGTGTTAAAAAAATTATTATTAAAGTTATGACAGCTAATATGCCCGTGAATAAATAAAATTTTGCATACATTATTATTATTTTAAAATGAAGTATGAAACATAAGGAATTCATTCCCAAAAGAAATATTTAAAAAATATTTTTTAAGATGTATTTATATTCTTCAAATTAAAATAATTTGAATCTATAATCACAACTAGGGGTGGTAAACGAATCAGGGGCCTCTGACTAGGCTCGTGAAGGCCTAAACTTATATGTCTAAAATTGGTTGTTGGAACAAGGCTTGAACTTTGTAAAAAAGCTCATTTAATAAAAAAAGTTTCAGGCTCCAATTCAAAAGTTCGGCCTTATAACCTCTCAAGCTGGCCTAGTATATTTATTTTTTTATATTTTTTATACTACTTGTAACTCTCTCCTCAATCCATTTATCCAATTTTATTGGTTAAACAAACTTTTTGAATGAGTTTGTTCTATATTATACTGTTTGGATATACATTGAATTTATAAATATTTATGGAATTACTAGTGTTGTTGATTGTATATTTTGTTTGGATAAATTTTTGTTGTCTTATTTTTTTAAAACAGGCTAAATCAGGCTTTTATTTTTTGTAAATAAGTCAGACCACATGCCAATAATTATATTCATAATAGGTAACAGGTTTAGTCAGACTGACACATTTAAACACGGGATTAAACTTTTAAGACCAAAGCTCGACTCGGCTCGGCCCGTTAACACCCCTAATCACAACCTATGCTTCAAAATTATCATTTGGGGAATTGGGATTTCAAAGACTTAGAAAAAAGAGAGGAAAAAACTCTTTTTATCCTCCATATTTATTTGATATTTAAGGAATAATAAAAGTATAATAATATACAAGTTTAACATTTCTCATATCACTATCACATAAGATAATTTATTTTCTACAATTCAAAATGATATGATTTTAACATCGGGAAAAAATATGTCGTAATTCTGATTTGTTTTGGGATTATATTAGTTTTAATTTTTACAAATTTTTCCTTAACCCAAAATAATATTGTTTTGGAGTAAAAAACATTTAATCATGATTTATTAAAAAAAAACAAGGTTTTTCTTTTTCAATTTGACAACTAGAATAAACTAACAACTCTTTTAATAAATAAAAATAAACTAACAATTAGCATTATGCTTCTAGAAAAATATTCTTCAATCATTAGTCCTTAATTAAAATTGTATTAAACAAATGGTGAAAAGTTTGACTAGAAGATCAAATTGATTAAAAAAAAGTCTTAGTATTAATTTGATCTTTAATCACTATATTATCAAGTAAGTGTTATTATAAACTATCACTAAAGTTATGATAATGCTTTGATTTTAAGGGCCTCTTTGGTGTTTAAGATAGAGAGGACATGATAAAATATGTTATCTTATAATTATTTGGTGAACCAACATGATATTATAAGCTTATTATATTAACTCATTTTATCCTGCCCTCATTATGATAAACTATCATGAGGGAAGACTTAAGTTATAAATGAATAGGATAAGATAGAAAATATCACATTCTCTCACTCAAAATATAGCCATATGCTCTTCTCTTATAAACTTTGCTAGGTACGAGAGGTCAACCCTTGCCACAAGCCCACAACCAGTCGCCACTATCATTGCTATAGCCATTCATCGGCCATCTTTTCCACCCACTACTGCCTCCACCGACCATCCACCAATCACCACCATCGTTGTTGATCATCACTATAAGCTAGTCAACACCACTGTCACTAGCTACCACCATCATTAACCACTAGGCATTAATCACCACTGCCACACTAGCCGCCGCTGCCACCACCACCGATCAGCTCCTACAATTGACATCTATCATCCTCCATACAGCCACCGCCACTTCCATTGGCCACACCCACCTACCATCAGCACAATAACCACCACCACAACTGTTGTCGCCACTATTGGCCAGCGCCACCACTACTTCCATCAACCATCCCCACCTGCCATCATCGCACCAATTGCCGCCGCAACCAACACCATCATCTATTAACCACCATTATTGTTACTAGCGCCATCACCATCACCCATTGCAATCAGCCCCCATAATCGTCGCTGCCACCATTTCAACTGCCATCTACTACACTAGCTGCCATCCACTACTATCCATTGTCATTAGCCACCAAACACCAACATCAATAATTAATTTAAAACCTAATTTTTTAAAATTTATTTGGTAAGAATTAATTTTTTTGTTTTAGTTTTGTAATTTATTTATATATTTTAATCTATTTTATTTAATTTTTTTTAATAATTTAAAATAAGAATTAAAGTGAAAATAAAAAAAATAATTTAAAATCAATTTTAAAAAATTATATAAAACTAGGATAAAAAAGAATTTTTTTTGTCAATTTATATCATATAATCCATTATAATTCGCCTCAACACTCCTACACAATCCTCTAATCTTATGCATTCTTAATTTGTCCAACAAACGGACCCTATAAGGATAACTTTTTTTACTTTCATAAAAAATTAATCATGAACTTTTTAAATTATAACGTTACTCCTTCCTTATTAAACGACTTTTAACAATTCAAGAGTTGACACATTATGAGTTATGAATTATATTATAATTTTAATAATCAAACTAGCAAAGTACCACATTTCGTTATAACAGTTGGCCCTATACAAATTATAAAATTTATTATACCAATGTGTTGAAGGCATACTGTGTTTGCATCTGCTTCATACTTAATGCCTTCATTAAGGCTTGTGGTATTGCCACGATCACGAAATTAGGCAATTCTGAGACAGAGTACCTATTTCCCTAAAAAAAACATTTAAAATGGATGTTCCAAATATACTTGCATCAAGACAATTCTGGAGGCGTATTTATCTTGCATTATCGTATAATATAGCTGCAAGCATAAATTTCTATATCCAACATGATATTGCATTCTTCCATGCCCAAGTAGGTTAAACGGATAATGCTTTGTAAATTTGACGTTTAGCAAAATGGTTTTGTTAGTGTGCCTTTTTATATGATACTGCCACGATTGGGGGAATATGCAGATTATTAAACGATCAATGCCAAACTAGGCAGACCACCTACAGTTACAAAACCGAAGTGCTGATGGCATGGCATAGCGAAAACAGTTTAAAAATAAAAATAGTACGTGGTGTATCCATAAACAAAATACCACTTCAAATCAGCTTAGTAATCATCACCCTTCGATATAACTTCTTTGCATGTTGGTCGGAGTAGGATTGTATGTTCAAACTGTGAGACATAGCTTCCTTTCACGTCACATAGAGGAGGATAAGACTGCAAGGAGGAGGAAAGAATAGAGGAGAAATTAATCCTTCACAAGCATCATTTCAAACAGTGAACTTGAAAGTAAGAGAACAAGAGGAATGCTAAATTAAAGATAAAAGCTTACATCTAACTTTGATGTAAAACATGAAGAATAACCTAAGAAGCATGAATACACCATTTTGGTGCTGTGTTGAGTATCGGACATGTGTGTCTAACACAAATACTTGTACGACAACTAACATGTGCCAATGTGTCCAATTTACAAAAATTCAGCTGACAACTCAGACTTGGCCATTTAAAATTTGAAAAAAGATACACATATTTTTTCTCTTATATATACATGACTAGTTCTAATATGGCAAGTTTGTTTAAGAATTGTTTTGACAAATATCAATAGAAATGATGCTACATGCATTTTTGGGAGGGGCTTACAAAATAGCAATTATTGATCCATTATAAATGACATATTGTGTCACGTGCTTGTATCAGTATTATTGTCTATGCTTCATAGCGAAAACAGATGTAAAAACTAAATGTATAGTCCTAAAGGGACGTGTATGTCAAGTTTGTCAACCAAGTTAAAAGTTACTGGATGATAAGGTTTAGACAATAAATAGCTTAATCTATGTTCAAAAAATTTAAGGACAACATAAAATCTTGTTAACCAGAACTTCATGTCTGCATTGAAATGTAAGCTGCTAGCCATTTGGTGTAAAAATATTGGACTAGAACTAACGGAAGTCAAGCCAATGAAAGCTATCAATAATTAACACACAGGCTACAGTTCACAGCTACCAAACACTCTGAAAGACCATTTTTTTCACATTACAACATTTATTCAACTTTCTAATTTTTAAAAATCTTTATATCCACAAAATTTGTTGGTGTTTGTAATTCCTAAAACGTACCTGAACAATGCCAGAGTCACACAAGTTTTTCAATGCCATTAAGTATTTAGTCTCTCCTAGGCGATCTAAATACCGTCTACAAAAGGCCAACGTAGAGAAGTTCTTATTAATAGTTGCTAACAGTTGCTTAGCTCTAGGCAATCTCAGCGGGATATGACCAACGTCAAAATTTTTCATGTAGTGGCTGCACTCCAGGTCTTCTCGTACGTATCCTTTCCCTGAACATAACATTTAATGACCAATTCCATCATGCATTATAAAAGCCAATATAACAATGTCCAACACCGAAAAAACCTATTACCAGTTGATGCAAAGGTTTCAATAGCAAAAAATTCACCCTCTTCCATCTTTGTCTGTTCTCCTCCTTTCACAATTGGAACTGATTTTCCAGCATGGATTTGGTAGCGGCCTATGCTGTGTCCATTCAAATTCCTTATACTTTTGACTGCAATAATATTCCCATTGCAAAATATATCACTCTAATGATATATAGATTGTGATAAATGAAGATATGACAAAAGGTTTGGGCATAAATTGAGATGGTTTAGGCATCTTCTTGGAAGATCCCTAGATGCTCCAACAAGATAAGAAGTTTGCTACCAAGGGCCGAACACAAAGGAAGTGGTTGGCCAAAACTTGACTGGGAAAAAACAATAAAACAAGCCTTAATGGAGTAGGCAATAAATTGGCATACGGTTGTCTCAGGGCAAAGTGGAGGAAAGCCATGAATATTGGGGAAGGGTAGGCTCATAATTTCCTATGTTCCGGACGATCTTTTCTAGTTTTTTTTCCCTATATTTATTCGTATGTATGTATTTGTTTTTAATTTTATTTTTTATCTTTATTTTTTTCCCTTTAATCTTTTCTTACTTTCTATTTGGGTTCATCAACCATGGATCCTAATTAATTTGGAAAAAGGGTGATATTGATGTTGAATATGCATACAAATATCATAAATTATAAGATGGGTAGGAAAATAATTCTTTAGCCGTTTTCACTTCTCTCAAGCCTATATATTGACAAAATCAAGGCGTTAATAGCTATGAACATCCCAATTTCATTTGATGACAATGAGATGTAAATTTTATATTTGTTCCATTCCTAAAATTCAATGTATGCATACAAATATAGATGGAGAGATTTATGAAGCAAATAAAATTAACAAAATAAATCAGCATAAACATCCCAACAACCATCATACCTTGGTACACCTTCCCATTAATCTCAACCTCATAAGACTCCATGACCTCTTGAATGGCGGCACCAACATCACAAAGCCGCACATCGATTCCAGCTTCCTGGACAGTAAGCCACAACATTTTGGAGGAACCAGCAAATTACAACATGATCTAAGTGGTGCATAACCAAAACATCACTGCTCCCAGAACAATAAAAAAAACTTGTTTGTTCATTATTTCAGATCAATAAAACTTTTATGATAAACCCACGCATATATAAAGACATAAACGTATGTGAACACAAAAAACATAAACACAGATAAAGGAGCTATATTGCAAACACACGAGTCATTTCTACTGTTAACATCAAGTAAGATAGAAAGACTGTACAATGTCAAAGACCCCTCTAATTCTTTGAATCCAACAAACAACATTATTTTTTCTTTTTATATTTGGATAGAAATAAAATTTTGCTAGAGAAAAAAGGCCAAGTACAGCTACATAGAAGATAAGATATTTTCCAAACAGATAAAAAAATAAAGAAACACATCAACATCAATACTATCAACACCTTTATCCCAAACTAGTTGGAGATGAACCCAGATTAAAAGTACAAAAAGATTGAGGGAAAAAGTATAAAAATAAAATTTAAAAAATATATATTTTACATTATCCATTAAAAAAAATAGCAAAATACAATTACAAGGAAAAATAAATTAACCTACAGTGAAAATAAAGATACATAATAGGACAAAAAGAATGAAAAAAAATAAAGAAAAATGAATTCAAATCAAGAATAATCTCCTAGGACCTTAGAAATGGCATCTCACTCGAACCAGCCACGCACTGAACACCACAGAGCCATAAAAATAATACTATCATATGACAAGTTCAAGGGCAAAGACACATATAACATCCACGTGTATATCGATTTAGAATCTTTGGGGCAGAATTGCAATTTCCGAAAATATAGGGGCAGAAGCGTAAATAATAAGAACTGGAGGACTGAAGTGAATTTTAAAAAAATTCTTAAGCCATGATCAAGTGTGAGGTTCATCATGACAATATACACACAAGCTTTTATCAGCCGTTTGATAAAAAAATCCATGGATGCATGCGAGGGTGCATCATCAATACTATACTTTTGCGTGTATTCAAGTTATGTGTGTGAGAGAGAGAGAGAGAGAGAGAAAATGTGATCTTAGATCTGAATCAGTAATGTATATTGTAAAAACTGAATAACAAGATACAGTGTGCTCAATATATAAAGCGGAGAATGTTGACTCAACAGCTGAGTCAGATGAAGCTAACTAACAAACTTATAACAGCACTATAACAGATTAATGGGGGGAATCTATACATGCAAGCTTATGATAAATTGCTGTGACAGTAATACAAGACTACAAGAACCCTAAGTTTGGTTCGCAACTCAGCAAAACAACTAGGGGGGAGAGCCTTGTTAAGTGTGTCTACAGGCTTATCAGAAGCAGGAATGAGATACAATGAGATCTTGAGCAAGCACCCTCTCCCGGACAAAAAATATATCTAATTCCATGCGTTTGGTTCTGGCATGCAATACATGATTGTGAAAAAGAGCAATGGTGCTCAGGTTATAAGGAAGGACCTGCAACTCACGGAGAAGGGAATGTATCCGCAGAATCTCAACACAAGTGAGGGACACAGGTTATAAGGAAGGACCTGTCAAACTAGGCCCTAGGTGCCTGTTTTAGCCCATATACGGTTTTGTGGAGCTTACACACCAAGCTTTTATCTGAACGTTCAAAACCAGGGCGCAAACTCATATAAACAACCTCTTGTAAATCCCCATTTCGAAAGGCATTGTTTATGTCAAGCTGTCTAATGGTCCAAGCATGTGTAAGAGCTAATGTGAGCATAATCTGAATTGTGACAGGTCCGACCACGGGTGAGAAAGTTTCATTATAGTTAAAACCTGCTTGTTGATGAAACCCCTTGGTCACAACACATGCCTTGCACTTATTAATCGTGCCATCAGGGTTCTCCTTCACTTTAAAAACCCACTTGCACCCAATAGCTTTCTTGTTAGGAGGCAAAGACACATGAGTCCATGTATTGTTAGTCATAAGAGCATTATATTCAAGTTTATTGAGGCTGAGAATAAGAGTATGTTGGTAGATCAGTAGAATTAGAAGAAGATTAAGGACTAGAAGTTGAAGAAAAGGGACTAGAATGTGATTGCAATGATGTTGTAGGAACAATATTGAGAGAGGGAGAATCAATATGATGATCAGATTGTAAAGGAGGAAAGGAAGACAGAGACTGATGTTGAGTAGAGGAAGAAGCAGGAATATTTGTAAAGAGATTAGACTGAGTTTGTGACAGAGACAAAGTTATCAAATGCGGATTGCGGCATGTCGCGGCCAATCCCGAAAAACGCTATAGCGGGTTGCGGTTGCAGAAATAGCAGAATAGATATATGACAAAAATAATGACCAAAAAAAACATTTTTTTAAAGGCAGAGATAGCTTAAGTGACCGAGAGAGACGCTAATAGACTAAAAAACCCTTAAAAATTTTCTGTTACACATTTAAATTTAGGACAAAATTGACATTTTGCCTTATGACAGCAATATGGCTGCGATTTGGCCACAAATGCGATCGCAATTGCCGCTATTGCGTTCCAGTGCGGTGTGGCGCAATTTCTTGCGGCGAGGCACCGTAACACCTATACGGCACCGCTCGCGGCGCTATTGCGGCGCAATTAACTACTATGGAAAGAGAACCTTGTAAGAGAAGAATCAACTAAAGGATAAGATAAGACAGGAAGTTGAGCTGGAACAGGTACCATAGGAATGGGATCAAACTTAGAATCAACCCAAGAAGGATAGGGATACTTGATTTCATTGACTAACACATCTTTTGAAATGTATGTCCTTCCTTCTTTATTCCAGCAGATATATCCCTTGTGGCTAGTTAAATCTGAACTCCTATTTGTGTGATTCACTCAAATCAGGAATCCTTCTACAAGTAAGATTGCCGACAGTACAAGAAGTAACAATCGGGAGGGTCTTAGTGGTCCACACAGTATTAGCGCTAATCTTCTAATCAAAAATCTTTCCACAAGTAAGATTGCCGAGAGTCCAGGAAGAAACAATTCAGAGTGTCTTAGGCAGTTGTCTTGGGCGAGGATAGGAAATCAAAATGGTTGTGTTTTAATTGTGATGAGAATTTTCATCCTGGTCATGTTTGTAAACATCGCCAATTGCAATTGTTGATTATGGGAGAAGAATTGGATGAAAAGGGCCAGAGAATTCAAACTGAAGACCTTGGCTAACTTTGAGAATACTTGGGAAGATCCAACAATTCTTACAATAAACTTTCTGGAATTTCACCTTCACCTCTAGGACAAGGTGAAAGCTTTAGGAGGGAGTATTGTTGGACAACCAAAACCTACTTAGGTTTATTACTTTATTTGAGGAGACAATAAAGGGGAAATAAACCATCTCAACTACTACCTTAAGGAAATGGGAAGGCGGCTATGAAATAACTGCTTGATAATGGAGGCAGAAGTTTCTGCAGAGTGGTTATAGCAGTTATGGGTCTATAAATATAAGTAGGAAACTGTAATTTGGGAGAGGAGGAACTAAGTCAAAAAGTTAGGAGAAAAAAGATAGAACATGCCTCTCGAATGCATGCTTTTGTAAATCTATGTACTGTAAAAATAACTCCCCGTTAAACCCGACTAGCGAGTGTGTGGTGGAGGCAATCCTTGTACGTAACCTTACCCTTACATAATTGCAAAGTTGCTATTTCCTGGATTCGTCATTGAATATATTTAGAAGATGTCTCAGAGATTTATGATTTAGAGGAATAATTCTAATTTAGTTTGTGTTACTGTTCTACTTCTATCTATTGTGTATTGAGTTTTCTATCCAGGTCAAAAAGAAGGAAAAGGAAAATGAGTAAATGATGCCTAGTTAAAGCTTTGATTGCAATGGAAGAATGGATTTAGGAAGGATCTTTGTCTAGATATTTGCTATGATGGAGCTATTACATGTGTAAAAGTCTATGCTTCTGCCATTTTGTGTAGTTAATTCAAGTAAACTTGTATGATCCGAAAAACTTATGATGTAATTAAGGATGGATGCAAGTGTTTTGCAAGAATGGATGGAGTGAAGTTTTTTGAACGTTTTACAGCATTTGCACCGAGAGTCCACTTGGATAAAGGATCTGGACTCTAAAAAAAAAAAAAATTAGAAGTACATGTAAAGATTTAGACTATTGCCTAATCTTTATATTTCAAGGGATATGAACTAATGGTTAGACATTCTGTAATCTTGTTTTAACTATACCATGAATTTGATAGACAACTATACTGAGTGAAGATGGGTAATGGGAATCAAATCTAGAACTGAAGAGGTTGTGAGATTAGAGTATTGTAAAAGGTAAATTCCACTGCATAATTGGTTCTGTCCATTGAATACTCCCTGGTAGGTATTTGAATCCTCTATTGTGATTAGTGGAGTATTCAAATACTTTTCAAGAAGTATCCGAATACTTCCCTATTCAGAATGAAAAATAATGAAATGGAAGCATAATCTGACCTGTTAAGGGTGATTACGGAAAACAGCTTGCTAAGTTAAGATGCTCTTGAGATAAGGAAGATGCTCTAACTCCTAATAAAATGGATTTAGGGCTGATTAAACATGTTCTGTACCGGAGTAAGTTGAAATACCTTCCTTATAATGAGTTGGAAAATTTGGCAGTAAGATTTGGATAATAATGGCCCTCCATAACGAAAATTACCATCGTTATTTTTATTTTTATTTTGAGATGGTTCCTTGAGCAGTTATGATTGTGCGTATGGTGTGTTATTAAGAATAGCGAATACCCCTGATGGCCTCTATGAACTGCATACTATTATCTTTGTAAGGAATTAATTTAGGCATTCAAATGATGTTATCACTGCACTTGAGAACATGAGATATAACATATCAGTGCACACAGGGCATTACAACACACCCTTAAAGATGCAAGCATTATGATTTATGACATTATTAATTGAACATATAGTGCAGCTACATGATGTGATACTCCTGTCTTGATGTGAATGAAAACCAACCTGCCATAGGATTAAGCATTTATCTAGAAGGTACCTTGATACCCGTATTGGTGGCTTCACGGGAAGCTTCAAGCAGAGGATCAAACATTGGGTTGAATGCCACCGTAAAAGCACAGTCAACAATATATCCTACACACAATATTCATGACAAGAGGTTAAACAGAGTAATATTAAAATAAATACCCCAATTACTAAAACTATTCCAATAATCCAATATTAGATAAAAAAAATTCCTCGATATTACCGTCTACATGGGTGCCAAAATCTAATTTCATCACATCATCATACTGAAGTATAGTCTTATCTCCCGAATTTGGGGTCCAGTGAGCAGCGACCCTGGAGGAAAAGAGTTTCATTTAAGAAAATAATTATAGGAAGAAACCACAAAACAACCACCAAAGCCTTTTCCCACACTAGGTGGGTTTGGTTACATGAATCAAACGATGCTTCTGTGTTATTTGAAAACCAAATCTTCGTAGAGGCCATTTAAATCTAAATCCTTTTTTAATGGTTTCACTAAGAGTTTTTTTTTCTTGGTCTCCTCTATGTCTAATTATTTGGCAATCCTTCATCTGATCAACTCTCTTAACTGAGGTTTCAATTGGTCTTCTACATGTCCAAACCATTTGAGGCACAGTACTATCATCCTTTCCTCAATAGTTGTCATTCCTACTGTAAAGAACCTTGGGATACACCACCCCAAAAGCTAGCTCAAAGGGTGGGAGTGCCCAAGGCCTTATAAACTCCACATTAGTTGCACATACAACCAATGTGGGACTATATATCTCAACACGCCCCCTCACACAAGAGCCCATTGGGCTTGAAGAGTGGACAATGCAACAGGCCCAGCCTACCTGTGCTAAGAAACGCCACAAGAGAAAGTGAGGGGGCGGCGAGGCTCTGATACCATGTAAAGAACCAATGTGGGACTATATAGTCCCACATTGGTTGTATGTGCAACTAATGTGGAGTTTATAAGGCCTTGGGCACTCCCACCCTTTGAGCTAGCTTTTGGGGTGGTGTATCCCAAGTTTCTTTACATGGTATCAGAGCCTCGCCGCCTCCCACTTTCTCTTGTGGTGTTTCTTAGCACAGGTAGGCTGGGCCTGTTGCATTGTCCACTCTTCAAGCCCAATGGGCTCTTGTGTGAGGGGGCGTGTTGAGATATATAGTCCCACATTAGTTGTATGTGCAACTAATGTGGCCTTTATAAGGCTTTGGGCACTCCCACCCTTAGAGCTAGCTTTTGGGGTGGTGTATCCCAAGGTTCTTTACACCTACTTTCCCTCTGATACATTCATTCATGATCTTGTTTTTTTCTTATATGACCACTCAACCAAAGCAACATTCTCATCTTTTCAACACTTATGCTCCTGCTGACCCTTTTATTGCCCAACATTTAGTACCATAAAGCAAGAAACCGCAACACATAAAAGAAAAATAGAACACCAAAGTATAGTGTGTTACCAATTTAAAGAGCATCCTGTGGGGAATGCAATGCCTGCTTGCAGGCCATCCTCTGATATTAGCTTACGAACAGTGTTCTCCAATGTTTCACATAAGTCAGTCATCAGCATTCCAGGCTTTAAAATGCTTCTTATATATTTGCGAACCTACTTAAACATAAATAAACTCAAGTATATACACTGCATAACTTTTATGACACCAAGCTTTATCAAAGCACAAATGTACTCTTCAACAACTCTTCATTTGAATGTAAAAGAAAAAGAGATGAAACAAATAGAGAGTTAAACACGAGGAAAATAAGACATTCTTTCCTCATGTAGAAATGTAACGGAAGTTCGAGGAATGCAAATGCCAAGACAACTAATTCCAAGTTTGATACTAACATTGAAACATATTACTAATATCTTTTAACCACTGTAAAATAGGTGATTTGATTTGCATTGAACCCAAATTTCTCTGAATGTTCTCTCCAAATTTTGGTTGAATGAAAAATAGGGGGTCAGACCCACATTAATTTTTCCTTCACTTTCCACTCTTCATTTCCTCCTGCCTATCCAAACAATGTAGTGATAATCTAGTTCAATTTTCTTTCCCCAATACTGGCCATCAAAACAAAGTGTTAATGCTGGAAAGTAACAACCAAAAACGCAACCTGACGATGAACTTCTGCTGCTCGACGAACTGAATTATATATAGGTTTCTGAAGGCGCTCCAGCTCTCTCTTCTCCTCTGATGTAGTTCTCCATAGGTTACTGGCATATAGATCCCAACATAAATACATAGATATTTGTAAATTTACACAGAATGTGGAAAAAAATAATGAGATATGGGAAAAGCAAAAAAATTAAAATAGAAGACAATAAATAAATAAATACATCAGTGGAAACATGAGACCCAAGTAGTTATTAATGGCGTTCGTCACTGCATGCGTTTCATTTAGGCACACCTTTGTTTGGCAAGTAAGTGGTAGGTCCACTCACATGTCTCTTTTGCAAAATGGAGTTGGTCGTTAAATCAATCTTCCAATAGAATGTTATACAACCCAAACACAATGGACAAAGGTTTCAAGGAAAATGAAACATAAATTGTATTGATTTAAGGTGAATCAATAATAACTCAGCCATTACAGTACATGATATTGACCCTACAATATGTGTGACAGAAACTGAAATAATGAAAGGAAAAATACAAGAGAAAATGAAAAGATAGTTTCTGCTTCTTTCCTTCATCTTGTTTTATCGAATTGTATCAGATTGCTTTCTTCTTTCATTTGGTTTCTGATGGAACCCAGAAAAATATAGCACTGATTTCATTAACAATGGAGGCATAGCCTCTTTTTACATACACTAATACAAAGATAAAATGTAGAAAATAAATCCCAAGAGACCTCAACTTCCCCTCACAGCCAACACACCTAGGCTACAAGAGTTCCCTAGAGGACCCCAAATTCTCCACTAACCAATTCTCAATTCATGCCTCCAGAAACCTTATCCTAAATATCTATATATACTAATCCTAACTAATGATAACCAATGGGCTTGGATATTTAGTGAAGGCCCATCAGTTCCATTCAGATTTGAGGTGGATCTCTACTATTTCCATTTCTCTCCAACATTCTTATAATTCTAGGAATTACATTTTTTTTTCCCAAAATCATAATGATACTTAAGCTTTGGAATCATAATCTCTTTGGGTGGAACCTATTTGCAGTCATAGTAGTTAATGGTGGAATGCAGCTTGGAACAGCCACATCCAAAAGCTAAAGCAGCATAGCAGGTCGCACTGCAGCCGTTACAGCGATGATATCAGCTACAATAAAAAGCTCAAAAAATTTGTAAAATACATAATTATGCTTAAATACATTATTGGACAAAACAAATATACCAAATATTTTTCTTATAGTCCCTCTGAAATTTGGACTTTGGTTTGTCTCCTTTTTTAAAAAAAAAAAAGCGAACACTTTTGATAAATGCCATTATCATAAATCTGTTAAGTGCTTACGTGTCAAACAGACTGCCAAACTTTGTCAAGTGTCTTACTGTCTTGTACCATCAACGTAAATATGCCAAATTTTAGTTTTAGTCCGTCTAAAATTAGGGCTTTGTTTTTTGTCTCCCTTTTATTAAAAAAAAAAAAAAAACTATTGGTTCTTGTTACATTCCAACTCCCTCAATCATCTTCTTTCCCCCTTTCTCTCTTCTGCAAACGTTCATGGACCTCTAAGTGAACATGAAGGGAGAGCCAGAGTCCACAATGGACCTGCCGTGGTTAGACACCAAGCAATAGCATAATCATTTGAGCCTACCTGCGATTGTATCAACTCTGGCCAGTGGTTGAACCCGACAGTTCCGGCAGGTTGATATACAAAAAAGTTGGCATTGGTTTGCAGTCTTGGCAGCGTGATTGGACATTGGACCGGAAATCCACCCAAATTTTGGGTTCTTAGAACCTGTGAACTTGGAAGAGGAGTTCTTGAGAATGAACTTGGGGATTTTGGTAGGGTTGTTGTTTGTGAAAGGAGTTACATTTGAAATATAGATAATGAAAGGAGCAAAAGCAGCATCCCAGGTCCTAAATCAAAAGGAAAATTTGTGGTGGAGTTCCTAATTTTAGGTCAATGGAATAGCCTCCATTGCATTTTGGCCTTGACATGGAGAGAATTAACGTGGGGTTTGCAATGCTTTATGTGATAGGCTCTAGACAATAAATGTGTGGAGAATAGACAAAATCATCCGACGACACAAAAACCATTGGACTTATCTATGCGACCATCTGAAAAATCCTCCTTAGCAAGAATCGAGTGGAGAATTTTAGCAGGATTTTGGTGCCAGATTGCTATGGCACTGGTGGGCCCATTGTGGACTTTGGCTCCACCTTCACATTCACGAAGAGGCCCAAGAACTTTTACAAAAGAGAGACAGGGGAACAAGATGACTGGGGGAGGGAATATGTCAGAGACCAAAAGTCCTCACTTTTGAGAACACAAACCAAAACCCAAAACTTTGAGAGGACCTAAACTAAAATTTGGTATATTTATTGAAAGATACTAGACACGTGGGAAAGGTGGGTGGGTTGGTCACAAGACTAAAAAAATAGCACATAATTGATATTTTTAAAACTTTATTACTATCAATATTAGCATAGCTTAGATACTTTAAATACATTTACTGTGTTGTAGTAGATTACTCTTGCTACTGCTGTCATAGTAGATTATTTCCCTTCACTACTCAGTTAGTTTGTTTCTCTTTCTGTTACTTAATCAGTTAGATTGCTGACTCATCAATGACTCAGATTTCTATGCAATTCCTTTTCTCTCAACTCTTTCTCTCACTTTCTTGCATTTTCTTGAGTTTTCCTACAATGGAGCTATTTTAATATGGTATCAGAGCCCTCTCACAGGGCCTGATCCATACACTATCCCCTAAACCATGTCTTCTGCATCCAATTCCGATTCAAAAGCAGCTCAGCCAATCTTTTTTGGAATCAAATTGTAGATCCAATCATAACTTCTCACCAGCTTCAAAGATTCCTTGTGAATCCAAAAATTCCTTTGAAGTATGATTCAGAGGAAGATCGTGAAAATGATGTACTGAGCATGGCTTATACAGACTGGATAACGCAAGATCAAATGTTATTGACGTGGTTGCTGTCCACTATCTCGGAACAGGTAGTTAATGATATTCTTCCTGTTAAGCATTCATTTGAAGCTTGTGAGAATGTTCACAAACTCTTTCATGGAGTTATGAAATCTCGAGCTAGACAACTCAGATCCGAGTTAAAGACGATGAAGAAAGGAACAAAGAGCGCAAAAGAATATTTGACCAGAATCAAAACGATCTGTGATTCCTTGAAGTCTATTGGAAGCCCTGTCACAATTGAAGAACACAGAAACGATTCTTGAAGGACTTTCATCTGAATACACTCCTTTTGTAATGATGGTACATGGTAGAGACAAAGCATACTCCGTTGAAGACATTGGAGTTGAGCTAATGAGTCATGAACAACTTTTAATTAAACAAAACGAATAGTTGTTGGCTGAAGGACCTCAGATAAACCTGACCCAACCAAGGTAGTCAAGATCGCGATTTTACTTAAGATCGGAAGGGAGTGGCAAGATCGTAAATCGTGGGATCGGCACGGATCGTAAAAATCTTACTTTTTTAATTTTAGTAATAATAAAAAATATTTATGCATATAAAATAATATTTAACTCACAACTTGATTCATAAAAGATAATTCAATCTTCAAATAAAAATATATAGCATTCAAAATAACATTAAATTCACAACTTGAGTCCTAAAAGACAATTCAAAGAAAACTTCAAAGCATTCAAAACATAATCATCATCTAGCATGGCATTTTTCAATTGCCAAACCACCACAAACTTAATGGACAGAACAGAAATACAGAGCAAAAAAAAGTAATAATAATAATTTTATTAGAAAAAAAATAAAAGAGAAGATGAAAAACAAAATAGGAATTTAACAAACAAAAATAAAAATGAATAAAAACAAACAGCCACACAAACAGAAAATGCAGTAATAATACACTAATAAGTAATAATAATAGCAAATAAAAAATAACAGTGAATCAAAAAAATTAAGAGAATTAAAGAAACATGGAATAACAGTGAATAAACTTTGAAATAAAACAAATAAGAAAGAAAATAATAGATAAAAAACACATAAAGTTCATAGCGAAAAAAAAATTGAAGCAAATAAAAGAAACCAGCATAGGCTCACCAAAGAATAATAGATAAAAAAACATAAAAAGTTAAGAGAAAAAAAAAAAAAAAAAAGCAAATAAAAAAGGGTTATTTACTTATTACTGACAGCGAATAAAAGAGCAAAACAAAGACCCAGACAGTGAAAGTGAAACAGCTTACAAAAAAGAACCTGGAGCTGTTGGGTTGAGCGAAAGTGAAACAGAAAAAAAACGGCGAAAGTGTTGTCTCTCTCGATCTGTTTTTTGAGCTGAGGAGGAGCTGTTTGTAACTTTGGCATGTATTAGGGCTTTGTAAATGGGCCGTTGGGTCTTTTATTTGTCAAAACCCATTTCAGAAGTTGGGTCAAGTGGGTCAAAAACCGGGTAAACGGATTTATTGAATCGGGTCAAAAAAATTTGCAAGATCGACGATCTCAAATGATCTTACGATTTTATGAGTTTCCCCAACGATTTTGATCGATCTTGCTCAAATACGATCCTGGATCCGATTCAGATCGTTTTTTGCTGAAAAAATTGTAAAATCGGAGATTTTGCGATTTAAATCGCGATTTTGACTACCACGGACCCAACGCGTTCAGGTCTCACAGAAGCCTAGTTCAAATGAAGAAGATGACTGTTTCTGAAACCAGAAAACAGAGTCGAACAGAGCAAGCAAATTTTCAACAATATAACACCTTCCATAGCCAGAACAAAGGGAGAGGCAAATCTGGCATGACTAATTGTGGAAGAGGATGAGGTAACAGAACAAATGTTCATTGCCAACTCTGCTACAAATTTGGCCATGATGTGAGAGATTGTTGGCATAGGTTTGAAGAAAATTTCATTCCAAACCTACCTCCACCACAAAATACAACATTTCCACATTTCTTCGTTCAACAACAGCCTCAAGCAACAAGGACTTTCCAATATGTCAGACCACAGAACCAGCCTCAAGCCTATATTACTTCTTCATCCAACCTGCCATCAACATCTAACTCTGCTCCTATGGTTGAATGGCTACATGACTCTGGAGCATCGAGTCATGTGACTGGAATCTTCAAAACATCATCCAAGGCCAACAACTGAGTGGTACAGACCATGTTCTAATACGAAATGGTCAAGGTTTGCCTATCACTACCATTGGTTCCTCATCCTTTCTCTCTCCTTTTGATTCTAATACGGAATCTTCTTCCTCATCCTTAAAAACTTGCTATTAGTTCCTTCAATCACTAAGAATATGATTAGTGTTAGCAAATTTTCTAACGACAACTCATTTTTCTTTGAGTTTCACCCTGATGTTTGTTTTGTAAAATGTCAGGATTCACATAAAACTCTTCTTCAAGGTGTTGTTGGAAATGATGGACTCTACTACTTTCCAGATCTGAAACTCCTCAAAGATCATTCCTCTTTAACAAATAATACTTGTAACAAAGACTCTGCCAATGTAGTCAATCACAATGTTAATACTAGTACTCAATGTCCTAGTGTTGTAGTTGTTGATACTCATAGTAGTGATTGTAATTCTTCCGGTTCTTTGTATTCTCTGTGGCACTGTCGTTTGGAACACCCACATTTTGATTCTCTCAAAAGTATAGTCAAGTCTTTTAATATAAACATCAGCAATAAAATAAGAGAATTCTGTTCTTCTTGTTGCGCCAAATCTCACAGACTACATGCTCCACCTTCAAATCAGTATATGCTGAACCATTTACTCTAGTTTACACTTTACAGTAACGTGTGGGGTCCTTCACCATTAAAATCCACCCTTGGTAACCTGTACTATATCTCTTTTGTTGATGCACATACTCGTTATACATGGCTCTATCCAATAAGTTAAAAATCAGATGCCATAACCATCTTTAAACAGTTCCATAACATGATCACAAACCAGTTCCAACTACCCCTCAAAGCTATACAAACAGACTGGGGTGGCGAATATAGGATCTTTACTCAATACTTGAACTTACATGGTATAACACATCGTGTCACTTGTCCTCACACACACCATCAAAATGGTGTAATTGAGAGAAAGCACTGTCATATTGTTGAAACTGACCTGTCACTCTTGGCTCAATCATCCCTTCCAATGCAATATTGGGACTATGCATTTACTACTGCATCTTACCTCATAAACAGGCTTCCTTCATCAGCCATTAATTTTGAGAATCCTCACACTAAATTGTACAAACACCAGCTTGATTACAACCTTCTCAAAAAATTTGGTTGTGCATGCCTCCCTTTTTTCAGGCCATACAATAAAAATAAATTAGAGTTCAGATCAAAAGAATGTATCTTTCTTGGTTATTCACCAAATCATAAGGGATATCTTTGTTTGAGTCCAGATGGTAGGGTATTCATATCCAAAGATGTGTTGATTAACGAATATAGGTTTCCCTTCAAAGAATGGCATGACAACAAGTCCCATCCTAATACTCTGTTTACCTCCCAAATGTCCATGTCTATGTCTGTGCCTATATCAGTGTTACCTCAATCTGTTTCCTCATCAGATCACAACATTACTCCTAATAATCCTATAACTGCTATATCTCCTACAACAACTCATAGTCCTCAGCATGTCACCAGTCCTTTACCAACTCCACATGATCTGTCTCCAACAAACTCTCCCACTGATCCTCCTTCACACAGTTCTAATAACTCAATGCCAACAAATAGTGCTCCACAGCCTTCTAGTACCTCAAATTCTGCAACACAACATTCTCCTACAACTGATTTGTCTTCATTTGTCTCTCAGTCCTCTCCATCATCAGTTCAATACTCCAACAGCCCTAGTTCTAGCTCTAGTGCAGAGTCATCTCATTCTGAATATACTCCATCAGGTTCCTTGAGTTCTCCTTCACCACCCACTCCATTGCCACAAGGTCTAAAACCTTGGCTAGAAATCTGGTTCTACTTACCCACACTGAGCCTACCGCTGTCAAGCAAGCCTTGGCCAGCCCTCAATGGCTCCAGGCAATGGAATCTGAATATAATGCTTTGCAAACTAATAAAACTTAGTCTCTTGTTTCCTTACCACTCGGCAGGAAAGCTATTGGGTGTAAATGGGTGTTTAAGGTGAAAGAAAACCCAGATGGCAGTATCAACAACTAGAAGGCAAGATTGGTAGCAAAGAGATTTCATCGAAGGCCAGGTTTTGATTATAATGAAACTTTTTCCCCGGTTGTAAAACTTGTTACTGTTCGGGCTGTACTCACTATTGCTCTCACCTATGGTTGGTCTCTAAGACAACTTGATATTAACAATGCTTTCCTAAATGGGGACCTAGAGGAAGAAGTATATATGATCCAGCCACCTGGTTTTGAATCTGGAGATAAGTCCCTAGTCTGTAAATTAAACACACTATATGGCCTTAAACAGGCCCCAAGGGCCTAGTTTAATAAACTCAAAGAATATGTCTTGTCTTTTGGTTTTCAAGCTAGTACGTGTGATCCTTCTTTGTTCATCTACAAGACTGGACACATGAGATTGCACATGCTTGAGTATGTAGATGATATCATCATTACTGGCAATAATGCCACTTTCGTTCAGATTTTTATTTCACAACTCAATTCTACTTTTGCACTAAAGGATCTAGGAAACTTGGACTACGTTCTAGGGATTAAAGTCAAGAAAATCTCCTCTGGCTCCTTGTTGCTTAGTCAGTCAAAATATATCAGAGACCTTCTCTCTCGGGTTAATATGCTTGAAGCCAAGCCCATTTCAACTCCTATGCCTTCAGGAGCAAATTATCGAGATTTGGTAGTAACATTTTTGAAGATCCGCATTTGTATAGATCAGTGGTGGGAGTGGTGGGAGCACTGCAGTATGCAACCATAACAAGGCCAGAAATTGCCTTCCCTATCAATAAGGTATGTCAGTTCATGAGCCAACCTTTGGTGGATCATTGGAAGGCAGTCAAACGCATCTTGAGGTATCTTCAACGCACCGTAACTTTTGGACTTCATTTCCAACCAGTCACATCAGCTTCTCGCTCCTTTCCCCCCACTGCCTTTTGTGATGCTGATTGGGGGAGTGACCCTGATGATAGGAGGTCCACTTCAAGTGCTGGCGTCTTTCTTGGACCAAATTTGATCTCTTGGTGGTCAAAGAATCAATCCTTGTGGCTAGGTCTATAGCAGAAGCAGAATACAGGAGCATGGCCCTTGTATGTGCTAAGATACTATGGATTAAGTCTGTATTTCAGGAGCTGCAGCTGTCCTTATCTGTTCCACAGATTCTTTGTGACAATCTAAGTGTTGTTGCTATAGCACATAATCCCATTCTTCATGCTCGAACCAAACACCTTGAGTTAGACTTGCACTTTCTCCGTGAAAGAGTTGTTGCCAAAGATATCTTGGTTTCTCACATTCCTGCAACAAAACAACTAGCTGGTACATTTACAAAGCATCTGCCTCTTGTGCCCTTCACTGACTTTCGCACAAAGCTCAGAGTTTTGGACTCAGCCTGCCTTGTCCAACCCTGCTAAGCTTGAGGGGGAGTATTAGCGTAGCTTAGTTAGTTTAAATTTATTTACTACGTTGTGGTAGATTACTCTTGCTACTGTTTTCATAGCAGATTATTTACCTTCACTACTCAGTTAGTTTGTTTCTCTTTTTGTTGCTTAATCAGTTAGATTGTTGACTCATCAAAGAGCCAGCCTTAGCTCTATATATAGAGCTAGTCTTCCTTTACACAGTGTATTACTCATTCTCTCAGATTCATGAATAAAATGATTTCTCTGCAATTCCTTTTCTCTCAACTCTTTCTCTCATTTTCTTTAATTTTCTTGAGTTTTCCTACAATGGAGCTATTTTAATCATCAGTAAACAACAAGAGTCCATTAGAAAAAAAAAACTTAAATAGCAACAAGTCTAACAAGCATAACCATATACAAAAGTACAGGACCAAATTATAGATGCTGTATGAGAAATGGTGGATGGATCATGAGTGAGGCTGGTTGAATGCAAAGCAGAGATGGGTCATCAGTCATGGATGAAAAATGTTGGCTGTATTGAAGATGTGAAGATGAAAAGTGTAAAGAGAGACCTAGAAATCCAAGGCCCCCTCCAAGGATGAAGTCTTTCATTCCTCTTTTGTCAATTCTGAGGTTCTGGGAGAAGTATAGATGGGTACCAAATTATGCAGCTGCCTCCCTTATTTCTTAGCCTTTTTATGGTGCTAAGCTTAGCTATTGCTATTTCAGAGGGGTTTATTTGACAGGCAAGCTTTGGTTAGTCAAATGTGCTTCCTCTGTTATGGCATTTCTTTCTTTTTCTTTATGAATATTAAGAAAATAAAAGAAAAAGAAAAACAGGGGAATTCACTTTACTCAAATTCAAATTCAAACTGAATTTGCAAGGAAAATGTCGGTTATTGCTGAAATTTGTTCACCATCAACTTACTCGTCTTTGTACTGCTGAATTTCACCTTCAGGAAAATCTCCAGACAGGAAAAGGTCAAGAACAGGTATTGACGGAGGATCAGTCTGCTCAAGGAGTTCTTTCTTTTTCCTGACCACACAACGATAAAATCATAACTTCAGAAAAAAATTCACAATTAGGAGAATAATCATTATGTTATAACTTATAAGAAGTCCTCACTTGCTTTTGGCTTTCTTCTTTTTCTTCTTTGAAACTTCTGTCAAAAGAGCAAAATGCATTCAAATTTAACCAACAATATAGCAGGTATATAATAGTAATACTACTTGCCCAGAATAAATAGTTAAAAAATAAAACATCACAAATTCACAGACACTGATTATAACAGCATCACTAAAGCGGTTTAATGTTCCTAAATAGAAAAATGGTTATACGAGATGATGTGGATAATTACTAGTGATCCTATTTTAGAAAAAAGAGAGAAGCAAGGAAAACACAAGCTTGGGGAGTATGGTTGTTAAAATCTCGATTTATCATTACGATTTTATGTTTTTACGATTTTTTTTTTTATCAAAACGATTTTATCAATATTCCAAATGCTTTTACGATTTTACGATTTTTTTACATTACGATTTTACATTTTACGATTTTTTAATCCCCTTCCGATTTTACTTAAAATCTCAATTTTAACAACATTGTTGGGGAGCATAAAGTATTGGTCAAAAGAGAAAATCCCAAAACAATGAACATGAAAAAAATGCAGCAAGGATGCTTCATCTCGCTGCACGTTAGAAATAGCAACCACCTTCAAATAGTCCAGAGCAAAACACCAAAGAGAAGCCACAAGCATAATCCTAGCCCATCACATGTTTAGGAACAAGACACACTTGAATATGCAGGCAATTCAGTTTCAAGCGATGGACCATAGAATAGCAAAAAAGAACACCATGCTTATCTTGGTCTCCTTTTTCTTGATGAAATGAAACCTTAAGATTGTGTCATTAGAAACTGCTCCAATGCATAAGGACACACCCAGTAATTTGCAAGAACTTCAAATAACTTATTCCATAAGAAAGTAGCCACCTAAAAATCCAAACATATATAGGCACCTATTTTTACAATTACATATACCATATGCGTGAGGAGAATAGCTGTGAGAGGTATTTAGGCAATATGTAATTTGAATTGATCATTTTTAGTAATGCAATCGAGTTTATCTTTCAAAATGGGCTTACCAAGAAGGGATCTGTTACGATCCATTTGCAAGGTATGAAGTGTGAGGTTTATATGGACTTTGGACTCTCCTACCTTACAAGCTAGATTTGGGGTGAGGTTCTCCCAAGGTTCACATCATTTGGTATTAGAGCTTTCCACTATGTCTCCCAGTTACGATCGAGCAACACGACTGGTGAGACTGGCATTGTAGTGTTTGCCCAAGGCTAGTAAAAAGTTAGCACCAAGCCAGGCTACGTGGGCGCCGGGACTATGAAGCGTGGTGGGATGTTAAGATTCAAATGCAAAGTATGGGGCTTGGAGTCCCACATTGGAAACACAAGGTTTTGATGTGGGGTTTATATAGACTTTGGGCTCTCCTACCTTACGAGCTAGCTTCAGGGATGAGGCTCTCCCAAAGTCCGTTTTAGGATCAGTTCCCAATTAGGACAATATCTCAAAGTGGCTCAAAGGTATGAGAAGATCATAAGGAAATTATTTTGGTCTAATTGGGGTGATTAGAAAAAGACCATATTTTTTATAAGGAGCCAAGCTGGATTTTGGGAATTTTGTTTCCAAAAACATTGCTCGAGTGGCTAAATAGCTATGTTCCTTTCCTTTATAATATACTTATTTTGGAACAAATATGGGTTAAACCAAAATGGATACAAGAAAAGCTAGCAACACACTGACACTCGTTTTTCAACGCTCTATTATAAAGTGTTAGCCCCACTAAATAACTTACCCACTCTCTATTAGTGGGGCTAGCATGGGATTTCACCTACTCTTTTTTTTTGATAAAAAAATTATTTATTCTCTAAAAAATTAGCATCAACATGTCCGAATAATAGGCTACAAGAAATATTAGTGTTGCATAAATTCATAATTGCATTCAATCTTAACCAACCCTCATGATCTGCTCCAAGAATAAACCATCCATATACTTTTGTTCACGATCTCATATACTAATAAGATAATGTAGTTTATTACTTCAAGCCTTTACCATTTAAATATAAGTTAGCACATTAAGTCCATATATATTTCTCTTTGATAACACGAGGGGACAATTAGGAAAAAAAAGTGAAAGAGCTACAAGAAATTGTGGTATGTTTTCTAAGTCCCACTTGCCATAGGATATAAGAGGAATTGTAGCATGTTTAGAAAATGATTATTTTGGGGAAATATTCACTTTTTTAAAAAGCAATCTTAGAAAGCTTTTTGGTTAAAAGAATCATGGTCAACAAAATAATCAAATCCGAATACGCTCTTCAGTGCCAATTCACTCAAATAAGTTGGGGATTCAAAGCTCCAACAAAAAAGCCTTAATCCAATATTTAAAGCATGTTGGGTTTTGATTATATATATAGACGTGTGTGTATGTGTGTGTGTCGCGTGTAAGATTATTTGATTTAAGCTATAACCTTACAGAACAAAATCTACGAACATTCAATTGAAATTTTACAAAAATGCTACATTTGAAAAAAGGAATTATAACTAATTAGGAGGCAGCTGCAAGAGATAAATCCTAATACTGGAGAAAAATGCACTTTCCTTTTCCAAGCAAAAGAGAATATTTGTATTGTTGGATTTTGCTATTTAGAATATCTAGCAAAAGGACAAGTGAAAAGGAAACATAGGGGAAAAAGAAAAATTGAGTTTACTTACAAAAGAAATGAAAAGGGACTGATATACTTCTTCTCAACAATAGTTCTTTGCTCACCAATTATGACCATGTCAAATGGCAATTTAGTATTTATATTGGCTAAATTCATTTGCACATAATACATTCCATTAAGCTGTAATGGACATATGCATAACATAATTATTACCTTTACTGTCATCTCCCTCTATTTGTGATGGTGGGGAAAGCTCAGCGGTCCCTTCTAGACAACTTGGAGATTCTGAAGCTCCATTTTCTTCCAGCAGAGCGTTTGAATGAGAATTTCCCTCTGCCATGAAAGAAGACCTGCATGCATGATAAAATTACAAAGTGTTCGTTTACAAACAACCCAAAGTAAAATAATCACAGAAAGAATAGTTCATCCAGGGGGACGCATGGTATTGTTTGATGGGGATCATGGCCTTTCATACTTTCTCTTTTACATGTAATAAGTAATGGTATTGATATAGATTATACGTTGAATTGCTGACACATTAATTATATTTTAACTAATAATGGTCTTCCTTGCATTTCACATCACATGCTCATTCAATTTCATAATCTTTCCCACCTAATCACATAAAGAGAGAAAGCATCAATCATTTGTAGAGGATGATAGAACAGTAGAAGAATTCAAAAAACGTAAAGTGCCTCCACTTTATAACAGAATAATGCAACAGTGCAACATAATCATAAAAGTTCTATTAATTTTGACCCACAGCTCTGCTATTCATCCACTATTCCCTTTAACAGTTCAACAATTTATAGTTCTATTTTTCTTCAATTAATTCCGTAAACAATTTGCACTTAAGCCCCCAACAAAGTCCTTCTACCTCCGCCCTGAGCCCTAAACCCCTAAAAAGAAAAAAGAAAAACATCTCAGGTAAGTCAATATTAGATTCAAAATTGCAAAGTGGTAAACTACTGCTCGATATTTTCTCAGTAGGAGCAGATGGTAGCATGATCACATGGGTAAGACGGCGAAACATAGCATAAAACATAAAATATTACCCAGCTGATATGCACAGTGACTTTGCTGTATTCTGACGAGAAAGGGGATGAGTAATACTTGGTCACTTGGCGAGAGACAGCGTGGTAGCTGACCTGTCGAACCGAAGGATGAAATTTCACAAAGAAGCACTTCAGGACCAGACAGAGCGAGAGGAGAAAAGAAGGCGAGCAAGGGCAAAGGAGCCCACGACCACGCGAGGCTGTCACTCCGGCTCGAGCGGCGATAGGCACCCGACAGCGTCAGAACTCAATACAAACTCAACCTAACAAAGATTGAATCTGGGTTAGCTGTCTAGGGCACGGAAAAGGATGTAACATGGGCACTTGAGTTGGGCTGGGCTGGTCGCAAAATTTGGGTTGCTAAAGAGTCTCGTGAATTCGGCTTGTTCGAATTCTGTTTTTTAAAATATTTTTTTTCAGAAAAAAAATATAAAAAAATTATTTTATAAAGTCTATATTGTAAAAATAGTTCTAAAAGATATAATTATTTTTTAGTTTTGAAAATCAAAATTAAAGAATATGCCAAGGTTATTTTTATTTTTTGTTTTGATTTTTAACTTTAAAAATAAAAAAAACATAAAATATATATTTCATTAACTATTCTACAAAACAATTTTAAGAAAAAAAATAAAAACCAATCAAACAGGACTCTTATTTTTAGTTTCTCTTCTCCTTGTAAATAAAAGTTTAGCCAAACATATTTTTATAAAAACTCTTATAATCAAAAGAGCTTTTTATTGTAATGAATAAAAAAATAAAAGTTAAAAGCTCCCAAGAGAAGTTTTTTTTTAAAAAAAAAAATATATACTACTTTTTTAGAGTTTTCATATTTATTTTTTTAGTTTCATTCTTATTCTAAATTTGTATTTACCAATTTTATTCTTTACTCTAATAATCCATCTTAATAACAAAGTATTTCATCTTTCATCCTTCAAAATTCCCGAAACAACTTTATATAATCACAAAAGAGCCATCCTATATGGTGCTTTTGATATCGGAGCAGTACCGGGCATAAGATCGACAGCAAACTCTACTTCTCTAATAGGTGGCATACCAGGAATCTCTTCGGGAAAAACATCTGCATACTCTTTGACCACGGGTATTTGTTCAATCTTCTCCTCGAGAGTTAAGTCGTGTACGTTGCACAAATAAACTGGGTGTCCCTTTATAAGTAAACTCTTAATAGTCATAGCAGAGACTATTTGAATGGAAGGTTTGGGTACAACACCTTTATAAGAGAGGTACTTCCCCTTTGGTCCCTTAAAAGATATCTTTTGCTCCCTACAATCTAGCTTAGCCCTATACTTGCTAAGCCAATCCATTCCCAAAATAACATCGAAATCCGCCAAGTCAAACTGGACTAGATCAGCTGGTAGCTCAGAACCAGCTATACTAATCAGGATATTTTCATAAACATTGGAGCAAGAGACAACAGCTCCAGAGGGTAAAGTAACATTGGTTGAGAAGGTAGAAGATGGTACCATTCTCGTTTTCTCCACAAAAGAGGATGAAATAAAGGAGAGTGATGCACCAGTGTCAAACAATATATAAGCAGGTACAGACTGCAGTAAGAAAGTACCTGTAATAACATCTGGGTTTGCCGCAGCCTCAGTGTGATTCATGACATAGATCCTTCCTTGACTCCCTGTGGTTTGATTAATAGCAGCATTCTGACCTGTCGCTCGATCTGCTATAGCTCCATTGTTGGGATTTCCAATAGTGGCATATTGCCGATTTCCTCCATTTCCATTTTGAAAGTTCTGCCGGTAGCGGGGCTGATTGTCATTGTTCCTACCCCCTTGGTTGTTGTTCCCATTTCGTCCTCCATCTGGCTTTGGTTGTCCTCCTTGAGAGCCTGATTGCTGATTGAATCCCCTGGCAGTACACTGGTGAGCCTTGTGCCCCTTGCCACCACACTGAAAACAAGTTATAATTTCTCCATTGCACCTCTTCCCAGGGTGTGCCTGCTTGCCGCATACTTTACAAGAGTATGGTTTTGTTCCTTGAACTTGGATCTTGAGTTGATTCTCGCCATAATTACCTCTGTCAGCATACTTCTGTCCCAGTGGTTGTTTGTCACTCCAGTTATTTCCCCTGTTATCATAACGAGGCTTCTTATCACCGCTAACTTGTTGAGGACCACTGCCAAATTGCTTTCTCTTGTTCCTCTCCATGACTTCCTCTTCAGTTTGTAAGATATCAAAAATGTTCAAAGCTCGTTCATAAGCTTCCTGGAAGGTCTGTGATGGTATACCTCCCAAGGACTTCTGAATTTTGAATGTCAGCCCTTTTTCATACTTACGTGCCCTGTCCCTCTCCGTAGGAATAAGATTTGAAGCAAAACGTGATAGCTCAATGAACTTGTCAGTGTACTCCTGCACTGTCATCTTTCCTGCCATCCTGAACCTTGCAAACTCTTCCTGTTTCTGCCACTTAATTGCGTCAGGGTAGAATCTATTGCAGACTCGTTCCTTGAAAATCTCCCAGTTAAATCCTTCTTCAGCTATGTAGCCCGTCTTCACCGTGGACCACCAACTATCCGCCTCCTCTTTCAGATAAAATGAGCCAATGCTAATCTTCATGTTCTCGGGACAATTTGTCACTTCATACAGCTTTTCCATGTCGCGAATCCAATTTTCAAGAGCAACTGGATCGATAGTCCCTTTGTAAGTGGGTGGATGATGAGATGCCACTCTCTTAAAAATGGTATTCTCGGCATTAGCCTGATGGGCGTTTTGTTGTCCAAGTGCTAATGCAAGATCTTCAATAGCCCTCAGACGTCGGTCCATTTCTTCTGCAATAACGTTGTTTGCAGCCATTCTAGTGTTACGACGGGTATAGTACCTGATCGTATGTTTTTTTAAAATTCTAAGTGTTTGAATTTGTTCTCATAGTCAACTCTAACTATCACTTTCCTCATCTCATATATTTGTATTATGTATCAGATAATGCAATTTAAATTCAAACAATAAACCAATTTATTTAAATAAATAAATAATAAGAATTTCATTATTCATCATTACTCAAAGAAAGAAAAAAAAAATTACATCTAGAAGAAACCCTTTTAGCCTATAGAAAATTCTATTCATTTGCTAAAATAAAATTTACTAGTCAATAAATCACATAACAAGTCACAAAATAATTCCAAACATGCAATTATTAGAATTTCAAGTAAATCTTATTTAAAGGACAAGAAAATAACCCTTCACTACCCATCTCTCACGTTTAATTTTTTTATTTTATTTCAATTTATTTTATTATTTATGTTCTTATTTATTTATTTAACTCTGGGATCTTTGATCCCTTGAGTTAGTATCAAAAGTGAACCCAAGTTAAACTCAGGGCTCTGATACCATTTTGTAACACCCCAAATTCTAACAATTGATAATAGCATAAATAATTTCAATAATTTTTGTAAATAACAGCGGAAGTTCAAAATAATCAAATTTGGAAAGTGTTACTGCCGCACTTGTACTATGGACAGGTGCAAGGCTAAATTTATTACATTAAAAATAAAACCAAAGACTAAAGTTTAAATAAAGGAAATATGTCTTATGCATTTATTTAAATCTCATAAAATTTCTAAACTTAGAAACTAGCTAGAAATATAATATCCGAGTCGTGATCCTCGCTGCCCACAGCTAGCCCCATCCTTTGCAACATGCTTCACTGAAAATCTGCTCCCCGTGAAGGATCATTGCAGTTAAACAAACACAAAAGTCAGCAAAGCTGGTAATCCAAATCTGATATACAAAAATAAATAAATAAACAAAAAGAATGTAACTCATGATAATCCAATAAAATAATATAACTCAAAAATTCGAATCAAATGTCAAATTGTTATTAATTATATTAATATTTATTTAATCCATTTAGTCTATTTAGTGGGAAGAGAACCATGGTAGACTCGGGGAACCCTGCCAGTCTACCCTGTGACCCGGGAAACCCTGCCAGTCACAAACAAATCACTTTGGCCATAATCAATTCACATCTTCCTAGTGTGCACACCTCTTCCCAAAGTTGCTACTAGTATCCCGGGGAACCCTGCCAGACACCACTTTGGGAAGAACGGATATAATCATTTTCACATCAGTTTCACATCGGAGGCATAAAGCCCAAAAGTTGTGTTCATCACTTTGGGAGGTACCATCCCAAAGCTATCCTCCCACTATTAATTTTTTTTTTTATACAAACATAACAAAATTCCTCAATTTATTTCAAATATATGTAATATCTATTTTCTGCAACTAACAATTAATTTCTAATTTATCAAAACATATATATATATTTTAGTGCCTCAATTTATAAAATAAAGCACAGGATTCAAAAGAAACAATTGTAACTAACAACATATACTGAAAGCATGTATTTGAAATAGGTTGATCACGTAAACCGAGAAAAATATCATTGCAAATATATGCATATAAGCAAAAGTGAAGGACATATTAATTTGCAAATTGAAAGAAACCGATCAGGCATCTAATTTAATGGAAAGTGACGCACAAAAATCGAGAAGGAGAGTTTTGTTTTATGAACAATGTTTACATATATAAAAGCAACAACAATTTGAATTCAATTTAAAGAATTGCACAGAAACCGAAAGAAATTTGCAGCGAGGTGTATACATGCAGTTCCAAGTTCGGCAGAAGCAAATTGAGAAAACATTTAGCAGATAGTAATTATTAACAAAATCGAATTTATAAGGAACGTAATTATATATACAGGTCAACACAATTATCTGGGATTAGGATTACATGCAATATATTCCATATAAGATAGCCCTATGATATATTTAGGATCATAATTATCCTATCAAAATTCATATAAAATTAACATAACACTTCTAAGGATTAGGATTACACATACCAAATTTGACATAAAATATAATCTAAAAATACCTAGGGATTAGGATTACCTGGTCTCCGTTTTCGCTAACTTTTAGAAGAAAAGAGTAATTTGGGGCAGAGAACCGGTTGATAAAAAAATATAAAGATTGAAAATAATTAAAATAAACTTTTTGGAGTGAGAAGAGAAAAAAAGTAGTAGAGGAGAGTGAATTGGTTTGGTTAGGCTAGGTCTCTATTTATAGTTGAAGTTTACGGCTTATACATTACTGACTCAATGCTGACTCATCATATCTAAACAATTTATGTTTGTTGAGTCATCATATCTAAACAATTTATGTTTGTTGAGTCATCCTAATCCAATCAAACATTAGCAATCAAATAATCAAACATTAAAGCAAAATGATCAATCAAATAATAACAATTTATCACCCATTATTATTATTACTAATTTATAATTTATTACTTTTATTAATTTATTGTATTATAAATTACTATTATTTTTCTGGGATATTTAGGGTTTATGGATTTAGGGGGTATAAGGGTTTGGGGGCTAGGGCTTAGTGGTTTAGGGGCTAGGTGTAAGAACATGCACTGTTAACTTAAGAATTTAATAAATTAATTATGAGAAATTCTATGATAAGGCTTAAATAATTATGATAAGTGATTAATAATGTTGAAAGTCGTTTTTCTGACGAAAAGTGCAGATATTGGTTCTGCTCCACGGTATAAATGCGTACCGATGAAGTATCCCGAAAAATTATAAAAAGTGTGTATATATTACTAGAATAATATATAGGACTGGTATAACAAGTTTGGAGTCAAAATAATGAGAACTAGTGCCAGAACTGATACTGGCTAAGTAAAAGCGCGTACCGGAAAAGTACTGCAAAAAATAAAATAAAAATATGACAAATCTTAGAAAAATGAGTAGATTCAGAATCCTAAGTTTGGGATTAAAATGCTAAGCGTGGCTTTTAGCGCTAATACAGTGCGATTAAAACTTAAGTGGCCTATATAAGGCTTTGGCACATGATCCTAGGTCATTCCTTGTGCCTTCTACGTGTGAACCCTTGCAGCTGATCAGCCTCCACTGTTCCATTGCCTTCTCTTCTTCATTTTTGAACCAAGGAGCCACCTTTCTCCATGAAACCTACACCAAAACACCATTGTTGAGTGAGAGTCAATCTTGTGAGGGTGTTGGGTGCTCCATAATTTAGTGTGAGCTTCTGAGTTGTGGTGTTGAGGGGGCTGACTTCCTTGTTGGTGGAGTAGGAGCCACTGTCTTGAGTGATGAAGTTTCAATAAGCTACCTTTGGTGAGAAAGAACCATGCTTGCTTGTCATTTTCGTGCTCCCTTTGTAGCAGACCTTAGAGGCTGAAGTGAGAGCTCCAAGAGCATCTTTTTGCTCTGTTTTAAGCTTTGGGTAAGTTGTTGAACCTTGATAATGAGTTTTCATTGTTTAAAGGTTGAGTCTTGGCATGTTAATGAGTGGAATAAGTAACCAACCTGAACGTGAACCTAAAAGTGAATAAAAATGCATGCTTGGACATCCTTTTGGGTTAAAAGTTGAACCTTTGGAGTGATATCTCACGAAATGCATAAACTGCATTCTGTCGCGAAATATCCGGATATTGATATCCAGATATGATATCCGGATATTGATATCCGGATATGGGGTTGTAAATATCCAGATATTGATATCCGGATATGGGACTTGTGATATCCGGATGTGGATATCCGGATATGCTCCCGACAAATATCCGGATATTCTGGGAATTTCGAGACAGTAACTGTACTGTTCATACAAAATGGTATTTTGGGTTTGTGGACCCATGATTGGTAAATGTGAACTTCTGTAATAATTAATCTAAGTCAGAATCAAATGGGATTAAGGGCTTATGGCTTGTGAGAAGCCTAAAGACATGAAACGTAAAAGCAAGGCGTTGTCTTGTGTCATATGCTTGTAGAGTATGATTAGGTTGGTTAATTTTTAATTACGAATTTTTAATCCCAATTTTTATATTCTATCTTTTAATTATTCAACCAAAATCCAAAACCCCCTTTTTATTTTCTGTTTTCATAATCGATTTTTACCCAAACAATTTCCTCGAGAGACGACTTAAGGTTTCCACTTTACTGCAATTTTTCTGAACCCTAAATAAAAAAAAATTTAATTTGCGCGAGTTCGACAGCTTGCGTCAAATTTGGCGTCGTTGCCGGGGAAATTGCATCGGTTTAAATCGTTCACTGTTTCTGTTCATTTTCTGTTTGTGTTTTGTGGTTTGCAGTTCGGTTTGCAGGATTCTGATTTCGCAGGCTTGCAGCTTGTCTGGCTGTTCGCGAGTTCACATGGAATCTGCACGTCAAAGCGCTCTTTCTCTTTCCCTTTTCTTTCTCTATTTCTTTCTTCTCTTTTCAGTCTTTTTTAATTTTCGTTTTTGTGTCTGAAAAAATAATAATTAAGTATTCTGCTCTGATTCACCTGTTTCTGTTTTCTATTTTTGTCTTGTTTTCTGGTTCAGTTTTGCTGTCTGTTTTATGTTTCGTCTTGTTCTCTGCTTCGCATCAATTCTGCATTTGTTCCTCTTCTACATCTGCATATTGTGTGCATTTTATTTTTTGGTCGTTTTTCCTTTCAGTCTGCGTTTTTCTTGTGTGTCTGCGCGTTTTTCTGGTTTTTTGCGCGTTTTTCTTGTTTATGCGTTTGCACTCATCTGTGTTTCTGACTTCGATTTTTGCACCTTTGTTTCTGCATCGAAATTTGCATCTGCAACTGCATCTTATCTCGGTTTTTGCGTTTTCTGCATTACGGTTTACGTTTTGGGCAATTTTGGGAAATCGGTCAGACTTTGGTCTAAGCGATTTGTTTCAAGAAGTTCTATTCCCAAAAGATTTCGACCTTCTGAGCATAAGTAATGCCCTAAAAGGGCGTGAGGTGACCCTTAATTTTGCCAAATTCTGTCGTTTACTAACCCGTTTTAGTGTTTCTTTGTCGTTTCAGGACGTATCGGGTATTTCTGCTATTGTTCAACTTGCTCCGATTTACCTGAAAATTGGTGACTTAATTTAGCCGAATTCAATCGTTTATTATTTTATTTTATTTTTTGAAAAAAAATTATTTGATTTTTGAGTCTGTAGGGTCAATTAGAGTTTAGGAGAGTTGGTCCCATAGCATTCTGAGGTCTGATAAACCCTTAGTTTACCATGTTTTTAGGCTTAATTCTGATTGATAAATGTTGTGAATTGCATGGAAATTATGGTTTTATGTTGTAAAAGTTACAGTAATTGAATATCTTGCTAACATATTGTCTAATGTTGAATTACAAGGTTTTTAACACTTATTATGGCAATTTGGAACCAAAGGAAGACAGTAATTGAATATCGTGCTAACATGTTGTCGTAATGTTGAATTACAAGGTTTTTAACACTTATTATGGCAATTTGGAACCAAAGGAAGACATCAAGTTAAGTTGAAGCACAAGCAAGCAAGATTCCAAGTGTGTACCAACTGTAAGAGGACGTTTTAGCGCCCTAGAAGCATGTTTAAACGCACAAGATGAAGAAAACAACAATTACTTTCGGGAAGAGCACGTTTAGACATCGAGAAGATTTACCAAAGATTTGCTAAAGATTTAAAGAAGATTTGTTCAGATAGGATATGGAACTAAAACGGAAACAAATCAAGATGATTCCTGAGAAGATTGAAGCAAGATACAACGAAGATTTGAAACTCTAATACATCAACCAAATCTCCAAGATTTTACATGAAAAAGGAAACAAAGATGAAATCAAATACAAATCTTGTATGGATTCATTGGAAGATTAGATGATGGATACAACTCCTGTGGTTATAAATAAGGAGCTTGGGAGCACAAACCAATACACAATTCCAGAGCATTACACTAAGCTTGAAGGAGGAATCCTGTTACGGAGCACTGGAACACTGAGAAACTAAGTCAACATCACACCAATGGAGGCTTGGGGTTCTCTTTTCTTTATTATTTCTTTTCAATTCAGTATGCTAGAGTAGTCTTTTATGTAGTTAAGGGTAGATGGAACCCAATTGAATCTTTATGTTTATGAATTAAATTGTCTCTGAATCCTGTTCTTTTTATAATTGAATAAATTATCCGTTTTTAATGCTTTCTATGAGTTTGTTCTTTATAGAATGATTTTGGGGAATTGTATGACAATAGGGATGTTGGTGCATGAACCTTGACTTGATAATTTATCATAATCCTTGTGATATAGGAATAGAAATATGAATAGACATATGGTAATTATGCAATCTTGTAATTCTTGATCTTAATGCATGTTTTCTTGGGGGAATATTCGGGGAACTAGAGTTCTTTCAAGATTACATAGATATATGGTAACAAGGAATTGAGCCGTAATTAACTCAGATAGAATTGATTGACAATATATTAAGAAACAGATTCTTGGCTTTTTAATTCATAACATATTGAGGATATTGGGGGAAGTCGAAACCTTAACCACGCTTGTTTTAAATTCAATCAAACATCATCATCTCATTCATTCTTTTTAATTCTAGAAATTTCATACTTGCATGTTCTTAATTGTTTTTAAACTTAGGTTCTTTGCAATTCTCTTCATCAAAATTCTCTCAAACCAAATCTTTGATTGTCCAACTAAAACGCAATTAGTGAACTAGTGCTTGAAATTCTGATCCTCGTGGGAACGATCTCGTACTCCGGTACACTTTATTACTTTCACGATCGGTGCACTTGCCGAGTTGCTAACAAGGTCATTTAGTATTTTTCGTATATTTATTTTTACTTCTGTTTGCTATTTTCTGCAATTTTTGTGTTTTATCGTATGTTTTGCGACTTTACTGTTGTATGCCTTTGCCTATGATGCATGACTAGGAGTACTACCAGTGTTGACGATTTATATGCATATGACCCTGAGATAGAGAGATCATTGCATGCTGCTAGTAAAGCTCGTAGGATGACTTACAATAGAGTTGTTCCTGAGCATACCTTAGAGTCTGAGTCTGTTGAGTCTGCTTGTTCGAGTCCTTTACTTAGTGTTTATTCGTTTGGCAATTTATTTGATTCTATGACCATGGATAATAGGACTCTTAAGCAATTGGCTGCACCTGATGCTAATAATGAGCAGCCTCTATGTATTCGTTATGCTAACCCTGATGTACCTTTTGAGCTTAAGTATGGACTGATACACTTGCTTCCCAAATTTCATGGTCTTGCAAGTGATGATCCTCACAAACATCTAAAGGAGTTCCATGTAATCTGCAACATTATGAAGCCACCAGGGGTGGATGAGGAGCAAATTGTAAGAACTTGCACCGTTAATTAAGGAAATTAATTAAATAAATGTGAGAATTAGGAAATAATTCCATAATTGACCCTAATAATTATTGTGAGGCTTAAATAATTATGATAAGTGAGTAATAATACTGAAAGTCGCTTTTCGAACGAAAAATGCAGATACCGGTTCTGCTACTCGGTATAAATGCGTACCGACGAAGTGTCCCAAAAAATTATAATAAGTGCATGAATATTCCTATAATATTATATAGGATTAGTAAAACAAGTTTCAGGTCAAAATAATGAGAACCGGTGCCAGAACTGATACTGTCTATGGAAAAGCGGGTACCGGAAAGGTGCTGCGAAAAATAAAATAAAAATATGACAAATCTTAGAAAAATGAGTAGGTTCAGAATCCTAAGTTTGGGACTAAAATGCTAAGCGTAGCTATTAGAGCTAATACTGCGTGCTTAAGACTTAAACCTCTATATATATGCATTTCCGGCCCAAAATCCTAGGCCATACACTCAGAATATGTGACCCCTTGGGTGGCTGACCAGCTAAACACTATTCCATTGCTTTCTCATCCATTTTGTGAGAATTGTGACCTCTTTTCTTCCATTCCTCTTCACTTAATACCTTGTGTGAGTGAGAGGAATCATTGTGAGTGTGAAAGGGGGCTATTTTCTGGTTGCTCAGCCACTATTTTTGGTTGTTGTGGGGTTGAGTTTCTTTGTTTGGGTGTTGGGAGCCATTTCCTTGGTTGTGGGAGCTCCAAGGAGTGATCTTTGGTACAAAAAACCAACATTTGATCACCATTTTCGTACCTTGGAGAAGTCAGAACTTGAGTAGTTGTTTGGTGAGCTCCAAGAGCATCATCCACCTCTTTTTTGAGCTTATGGTATGATCAACACCTTTATTCTAGGGTTTCTTTAGTTAAAAATGAAGCCTTGATGCATGTAATGGATTAAAGTTGATAAATTAAAGTTAATACACCTAGAAATGCATGTTTAAGCTTCTGAAATCGTGAAATGAACCACCTTTGGGAAGGATATCTCGTGAAATGCAGAACTGCATTCTGTCGCGAAATATCCGGATATGATATCCGGATATGGGCTTTGAGATATCCGAATATGGATATCCGGATATGATATCCGGAAATGCATATCCGGATATGATATTCGGATATTGATATCCGGATATGGCCCCGACAAATATCCGGATATTATGGGTTTCCGAGAACAGTAGCGGTACTGTTCATACAAAATGTCATTTTGGGTTTGTGGACCCATGATTAACTTATGTGGACTTCTGTAATAATTAAACTAAGTTAGAATCAAGTGATTAAGGGCTTGTGGCTTTGTGAGAAGCCTAAAGACATGAAACGTAAAGGAAAGGCGTTGTCTTTATATCGTATGCTTGTAGAGTATAAATATTGATGTTGTTATTGGTCAAAACATATCGTGATTGTGTTGTGTGTGGACCTTGAGCTTGTGTGGACTCTTGGCTTGGATAGCTAGCTTGCAAGGTAAGCTTTCGTGTCCTCCGTTTAGCCATTGTTGTTTCCACCATGTCCCATAAGGGATGGTTATATGCATGATGTGTTTTCATGTATTGTTTTATTGAAATGCTATTGAGCTGTTAAGTGCAAATGCTTTATGATATGTATGTGGTGTTACGCCTAGATAGGAGGCCATGGGGTGGTCCTGTAGGCGGGTACAACATGGGCGTGTACTGATGTGGGTAATAGACGTATTCCTGCATTTCTCTGATCAGTAGAATAGTTATAACACACATGGCATGATTATATGCTGCATTGCACTGGTTTTGGAACTTATACTATTAATCCGCTTTTGGAACTTATATTGCACATGTAAGTGAGCTTGGGGTGGAAGATCCTTGAGGACCCCTTGACTTACTGAGATTTCTGTTTAGAGATCTCACCCCACGTTTGGGGCACCATTTTCAGGTTTAGGTAATGCGGGGGTTGAGACCTCTAGCGGCAGGAGGCCGGAGCTTAGCTGATTGCATGCTATTATGATTTTGTTGGATGATGATATTGCTTTATCCTTACTGTCATGTTATTTGATTTGAGACTGCTGTTGGGCAATGTTGCCTTATTTGGTGAGCATGGGGATTGTCCATGCCACATTGACTTGACCTTATGCTTTTGGTTTCGAGTTGTAATTAATAATGTATCAGGATATTGTCTGGTCTACGTGTTGTAGTTCCATGACTTAGATACTCACAGATGTTTATGTACTGAGGTAATTCAGTTAGCTGTCTAATTGCAATTTACATACAGACAATGTTTTTGGAAATGAATTAAGTAATTCAACTTGGTAATGATAATGACGTCATAAGTGAAAAGAAAAAGTTATTCCGCATTTTTAATTAAGCTTGGCTTAATACGATGATGTGATAACAAACCGGGTATACACGAGGTGTTACATTTTATGGTATCAGAGCACTTTCTAGGGAAAAGCCTGTATGTATTGCAATAACTTAGGATGTTTGGTTGCGAGTCTGTCTTGTGTGTTCTCTCTGTTAGGTTTTGCTATGATAATGTATATGTAACCACATTGCGTGGGCCTGATCAACTCATTCTTTGTGTAACTTGTGCAGAGTCATGGTAATGTCTAGGAGGAACCGTGAGACCACTGAGGATCAGCCGAATCCTGTCCTGGCTGCATTGGCTGAGATGCAGGCGGCTAGACTAGCCGATCAGGAGGCCACTAGATTGGCCAACTTAGCGATGATGGACGTCGTTCGAGAGGCGAACCGGAAGGCCACCGAAGATGTCCTTGAGGCAAACAGGCTGGCGAACATGACCATGATGAGGGTCATGTTGGAGGAGATGAGGGCTGGCCGCACTGAGGGTCAGTTTCCTCCACCACCACCTCCACCGCCGCCGCCGCCTCCACCTAGTCTGCAGGACGATAGTCAGAGCCATGTTGAGGGCACTGGTCACATTACTGGGGTGATGGAACCCTATATGGAGCCTGTTGAGGATCACGATATTATAGACCGCTGGCTTAATGCTTTCCGCAAGCATAAGCCACCTTCCTTTGATGGGCCGTTTGATCCTATTGCTGCTGCGAGATGGCTGCAGGCATTGGTGAAGGTCTTTCGAGTTATGCAGTGTACTGACCCGCAGAAGCTGATGTTCGTCACATACATGCTGGAGGGCGATGCACATGAGTGGTGGATGAACACCTCTCACGCCTATGAGGTGCAGGGTCATGTTATGACATGGCCATTCTCCGAGGACTGCTTTTTGGGCAGATACTTCCCTTATGATGCGCAGAAGAGGAAACAGGGGGAGTTTGATAGATTGGTGCAGGGCTCGATGTCTGTTGACGAGTACCTGGCCAAGTTTAATGAGCTAGTGAAGTTCGCCCACTTTCGGATGGCTGTGCCCACTCCGACCTTTTTGGCTGCTAAGTTCCGCAGGGGACTTAGTGAGGTGATTGCATAGCATATTGCTGGAGCTGCATCGAGAGATTTTGGTACACTGGTACAGCAGTGTAAGGACATTGAGGATGTCTGCATTACGAGTAAGGCCAAGAGGGCCAAGATTGCTGAGACGAAGGGAATTGGTGGTTCCACTTCCTGGAAGGACATAAAGTTTGCTGATAAGGGAAAAGAAAAGTAGTTGGCTGCTAGGCAGGCGCCTATTCAGTTTAAGAGGACTTTCGCTCAGGGGAGTGCAGCGAGACCTCCTACTCCCAGATGCACGGGATGTGGGAAGGTTCATCTGGGGCCGTGTGCTACCGACCAAACTATATATTTCTAGTGTGGCAAGGACGACCATTATGCTAGAGAGTGTCCGTCGTCAACGGCAAGAGCTGCAGCAGTTCGGGCAGTTCCATTACAGATGGTTCCTCTTCCACCTACAGTGGCACCTGTTGTGCCACCTGCCACGGGGCGATTTTACACTTTGGATCGACAGCAGTCGGACCGAGCTCCGAACCTTGTCAGAGGTACTGTTTCCATTGGTGGATCTTCTGTTGATGTATTGTTTGACTCCAGGGCTACGCATTCTTTTATTACAACCCCGATTACTGTGGGGCTTGAGTTGCCCATGTCTGTGCTTTCTCCACTGTTGCGGGTGACTACCACCACCGGAGAAAAATGTGATTCTACCTCTGTACATCGAGATGTCGTGTTTCAGTGGGATGACCGTGAGTTCTCGGTGGATCTGATAGGATTGCCGATGGCTAACTTGGAGATTATTCTGGGCATGGATTGGTTGTCCAGGAACTGTGTGATGATTGACTGTTGTGCCAAGCGTGTGGTGATGTCTTCGTGTGACTCCATAGCCAGTTCCTCGCCATATATATCATTATTGCAGGCTAGGAGGGCCTTGAGTGCAGGGGCATTCAGATATGTCATGTTGAGGGGTTTGGTGAGTGGGGCACAGGAGGATATCACTGGCATTCCTGTGGTGAGGGAATTCCTTGAGGTATTTCCTGAGGACATTCCAGAGTTTCCACCGCAAAGGGAGATAGAGTTCTCCATTGACTTATTGCCTGGTGTGGGGCCCGTTTCATTGGCTCCATATCGGATGTCGCCACCAGAGTTGGCGGAGCTGAAGAAGCACATTGAGGACCTTTTAGGGAAAGGCTTCATTCGACCGAGTATGTTATATGAGGTCGGTCATGAAGAGATAATTTTTGAACCCTATGACCCATTTAGATCTCTGGCCCAAGCATCTAAATGGGGGTGTAAGTCAGCCCAAGAAATCCCTACACATGATCCTTTAGCTCATCCTAAACAAAATCCACATGTTAGTTGCTATTGGCCAAGCATCATCCACATGTCCATCCTTATATCCCCTTTTATGCGCTAGGTGTAGGAGAAAAGAAAAGGAAAATTCTAATTACTTGTATTAGTATCCAAAGCAATCAGCCTTGCCGCCCCATGCAGCCAATAAGAAGAAAGTAATCTCCTTGCATGTAGTCCTATTGGTCATGGCAACCCTCATCTATCTTACCCTTTCTTGTGCGCCTAGGGTAAGGAAACCAATCTGAATTGTTAGCTCTTTTGGTTCGGATTTTTGTCCAGCATCATCCCTTCCTCTCATCCCCTCTTTGGACCGCAAGTTCTCTATGAGAAGAACACAAAGAAAAATAAAAAAGATTCACCTCCATCCTCTCATCCTCCTCACCAAAATCGCAAGACACCAAGAGAAGGACCTAGCATTTTCCTTCCTCCTTCACATTTCCACGAGCCTCACATCACAAGAAGGGAACTCAAACATCAAAGTCACATTTCTTTTCTTCCTCCTTGTGCGTGCGGCCAAACCCAAGTCAAGGAGGTAATGTGTATTCATGATCTTCTTGTCCCTCACTGCATGATTCAGTTTAATGGAGTTCTTCCCCCATTGCATGCAAATTTTAAGCTCGATTTCCTGCTTAGATGAAGGGTGTGGGTGCTAGTTGCTGCTCTTTGGCCGAATTGCTCATCTTGGTGTACATGCAAGTAGGTACTAACGAAAACAAGTTCCTCTTTTCACCTTGCTTTCTCGGTTTTCAAGTGTAGTTTAGGAAATTATGTGTTGTCATTTCCCTTCCCTCTATTCTGTTTTGTTGGGGAACATTGATGAATGCAAACCCAAGATCGAGTTTTGAGCTTGAAAAATAGCTCTTCACTATTCTATGGACGATTCCTTTGGACCTATATTTTGTCAAGCCTTGCATGTGTGACAACTTTTGTAGACAACATGCTTTGGACCTTCTAGCGCACTCAAGCCTTGTAGGTATTAGGATGATAAATGACTATAGAAGCACTATAATTGTTGGCCTGAAAACCGTATATGCATGTCTTAAAAACCTTGATTTTCTTCATTTGTTAACGTTTGGTAAAATTAATATCAAGTCAGAAAAATTATTTCGGAAGAGAATTGTGTAGAGCTTGGAAGAGAGCTCCTTATCGTGTTTTAGGACTGCCCCTGTTGGACCAGGATAATGAACTAGCCTTGCATGTTTTAATTTTGTGTGGACAGCATGTATAAAGGTCTCATTAGCACACCCATATGATGTAGGATATGCTATGTAAAATGATAAATTATAAGCACCTTGCTGATGATGAAAATCGAACCTGTATGCATATGTAATTTTGGATTTTGGGCTCTTTTGTAAATGAAAATTGGAAGCCTTGTTGATGGCTAAAGAACCGAACCTACATGTGTTAGAAATATTGGTTTTGTATCTTGATAACCTTTGGTAAATAGAATTTAAGTCAGAAGCAATTATACCTTGTAATAGAAGCATTAAATCCGATTAAACCCAAGAGTTGGGGAGCTTGGAAAATTCATGTGTTGTGTAGGAAAAATAATGTGGAATTTGATGGAATAGGTGTGCAAGCCTCTAATCAAAGGGGATTGATTCGGTGATTTTTGGTTGGAACTCTAAAAGTACCATGTAAGTGTTCGGTGGATTACCCCTTTGTGACTGTTAATTTAGTGCTTGGATTTTTGATTTGTTGCTCTCGTGTCCTAATCTGATTTTATTTAAAGGTAGTGAAATTTGATTTGGAATATGAATTACTGGAAATTCAGTTTAGAGACACAATATGTTTCGAATTTTTGATGTTTTAATTTTGGAAACCATGACCCTCTGATTCTGATATTTAGTCATACTCAGGAACATCATAGAACTGCATTTTGTCATATGTGTGCGAAGCAAAACATATCATATCATACAACATTATGCATTCAGTTTTGGAAACTAAAATATTTGATAAAAGTAAGCATATGTCTGAGCATGCATCATATAGGCATCCCTCAGGTACCAGGGAGAAGGAATCGTGGCTCAGTTCGCATAGGTCGCAGTTGGAATTCCCCTCTGATGGGCCAAATGGAATCTCCACTGTGTTAGTTAGTAGTACGTGCACTGTAGTGCTATGAACGTACATTATTCTGGCGTTATATGCGCATTCTGATTAGTATTCTGGCGTTATATACGCATTCTGATTAGTATTCTGGCGTTATATACGCATTCCGATTACATTTTAGTATCTGTTCGGAATTTATTTGATGATGTGACAATTTTGGAAATTCTGTATCTAAGTTAACATTGTTGCATTGCTGGATTTTCTGCCACACTACTAGGATTTTCTCACCTCTTTTGGGGCTCAATTTTTATAAATTGCAAGAGGACTTAGAAGCATTTGATGAAGTGTTTGTTTTAGACGTATCCTGTTTGATTGCTGTTGTCTTGGGAATTCTGCTGTTGTACACTGTTTCTATTGATTGCTTGCTGAATATTCCAAGTGGATGTAATATTTTGAGAAACTGGAAAACGTTGGAAAATGATCTTATTTTGCTGCACTTTGGATTTTTACGTTCTGTCTGAAACTGATGTAATCCTGATACTTAATTTGCGAAAACAGTTGCTGTTGTATTTAAATTCGGACTTTTGAACTGATTTAGAAAGCATCTTGCGAGTTCCGTTTATGGGGCTACAGACCTCCGAATGAGGTGTAATTTATATGTATGTGAAGCCCCAGATGTCTATTTTCAAATTATATAAAGTTCATGTCAAAAGCTTGTAATCCCGATTTTATATTATTTTTACAAGTCAGGTATGTTTTTGGAAAAGTTGCACTTATTTATCGAGTACATTGCGAGTTCTGTTTCGGGAGCTACAGAACTTCGAATGAACTATATTTTATATGTACGTGAAGCCCCAGGTGTTGTCTTTCTTCGTGTCAGAGAAAATTTTGGAAAGCTCATAAGTTCAATTTTAAATGATTTTTTGCAAGACAGACTGTTTTACATGGAAGAATTCATTGTTTCAGCATCAAACGTTTTTTTTTTCACTTCTAGCCATTTTCTTTGGTGAAACCCGATTACAACACAAGATTTTATTGTGACGTAAAATTGTATTTTCAGATTTCAATACGTAACGTTGCGACTCTAATAAGATTTAGCAGACTTCTCCCTTGGATGCATACATGGGAGGGTGTCACAGATTTATAATTGGAGACGTCGTTTACTAAATCTAAAATACTAGTATCACAAATATTATATGTATGTTTGATTGATCTTTTTTGGACAATGATGTAAAATTTATTATTTTTCATATTCAACTATTTGAAATTGGTATTAATTTTTTTATAAATATTTAAGTTTTTTCATAATTTTCTTAAAATAAATTATAGATTTATATATATTTACCTAGTCATGCAGTTCAACCAATAATCAACTAATTGAACCAGTGATCCAGTATCCAGCCGGGTCAATAAGCGGGCAAAATTTAATAATTGATGGTAAAATTCAATAAGCGGGTCAATAGAACGCTGGTAAAATTGTTTCAAAATACAGTGCGCAGCGTTTCTAACATCCCTCCATGAGAGCCTTTCTCGCCATCCCGAAAGTAAAAGTGAACTTAAAAAAAAATAAAGAATAGTTGATCCCTAATTTGTTTATCCACACATGTGAAGAAGAAGTAGAAGAAGAAAACAATGTCAACATGGCAGATATTCTCTGATGCTGAAAACAATTACCACTGGAAAATTAGTAAAGATGCTTCAAATGTTAAACCCTTGCCCACTCCCATTGCCACCCCTCTCCTCCCTTCCATGGCTAATATTCTTCTTCAAGGTTCAAAATTTTCAATTTAAATATTAACCTTTGCTTATATTTTGCATAATAATAATTATTATTATTTTGTTATACCGCACGAGACTAATGTGGTGTTTCTTAAAGGCTGTTCGAATATCAATGAAGGCACTCCAGCTGTTCTTGGCGATGGTGCTATTTCTGAAGGTCTCTGTTGTCAATATTGGTTATTTAATTATTATTATTTGTTGTATTGGGCCAAGCTCATTAGGTTAAGTATTAGATCAAGTATTAGGGTTTTCATTCTCTATAAATAGAGACATCTTTGTACAGATTATTTACTCAATTCAATAATATTTCAAATACCCTTTTCTTTCAAGTTGGTATCAAAGCTCTCGATCCTGAGGGCTCTGCTTCCGCGCCTATTGTCCTTAGAACAAAACCTTTTATTTTTTTCGTCTCTCGCTGCCATCAGCCGCCACCGGAAAAAAATTTCTGGGGACCTCTTGGACCGAGAAGACCTCTGTTTCCCTCGTCTTGTTCAAATTCATCATTTAAACACCTTCTTCATGAAAGTTCGAAATGGCCTTGAAGGCCGATGCATGCAAGAGGGAAAAACAAAATTTTTCTTTGCGGAGTATACATGCACATCAAGATCATGCTTTAGGAAAGCATGATGTTACCTTGTTCGTGAAATCACCAGATGATCAAGGCCGGTCTGAAGGGTTCAGACCCTCTAACGTTGATCCACACCACCCACTCGTCTAGGTGAAAGAACTCCTTCTTGTGAAGCCACCGAATGATCACCACAAAGAGGCTTGCTAGGCGCTCTATGTGTGAAGATGGAGGCTAGGTGAAAGTGTTTGAAAAAGTGAAGCTCTCAATGTGAAAGCTTCACAAGTGGCGCAAGAGAGAGGAGAGAATAGGCTAGGTTTTCAGAAAAACCCTTGGAGGAACAACTGAACTCTTAGGCACATAAGAGGATCATTAGGCGCTAGATAGGAGAGAGAGAAGTGGAGCTGTTTTATTTCAAAAATTGCTAACAGGCACCTAGAATATTCTCTTGAGAATTGGTTCAAAACCTATTCAAAATTGTGATCAGAAATCTTCATAAGATCAGCTATATGGTGCGCGCCATATAGCCCAAAAAGGTGACCAGATACATCTGAGTAGTTGCATTCAAATTTGAATCAACTCACTCAGATTTTCTCCCAACTGACTGAATCTTCTGGAGCTGATTTTGATGAGCAAATCTTGCTCATCAACAACCCAAATCAGTGCCATATATGGCCTTGGATCTTGCCCAAAAGATTCTCTCATGATACTAGTGATTTGTTCCAACAAGATCTCATCTTATCCTTTTGTTATGAAACAACCTTTCATAGGCAATTCAAATTCAAATTCAAATATTTGAATTCAAACATTCAAATATTCAAATTCAAATGTTCAAACATTCAAATTCAAAATTCAAATTCAAAATTTCAAATTTCAAAATTCAAAATTCGAGTTCAAAATCCAAATTTCAAAATTCAAATTTCAAATTTCAAATTTCAAATTCAAAATTCGAATTTCGAAATTCAAATTCCAAATTCGAATTTCGAAATTCAAATTCAAAATTCAAAATTTCAAAATTCAAATTTCGAATTCCAAAATTCAAAATTTAAATGTTTGATAATTAATTTAACTAATTAAATTAATTAGTAATGTCTTGGACTATCCAAGCCCATTACAATGAACCATACGCCCTCCACCCCTTTAGGTGGAGTTCCAAACAACTTGGGCTAATAACTATTATGAGGCAAAATACCTTTAATGCTAGAGCATCTAGACAATTAGGTGTTTGTGTGTGACCCATTAGGTCTAACTTAGCCACTGACATAAATGGGCTTGGGCCCAATAAGCCCACAACTCATCTAATGACAACACAGAGCACTAGCAATGCTTTGTTGCGCCAGAACTAGTTAGATTAATGATTTGATCATCCTATTAAACATATTTGGTTGCCGTACATATTTTCTTTCGTCTCGGTTACCTTCCCATAAAACCTAGGGTAAGGAAGCGTATCAACCCCTGCGGTTTAGGGTAAGCTTTATTCGAAATTAGGGAATCTTCAATTTACAGACTCTAAAGGCAGATCATCTCATGATCTCTTTTACTATGCATAGATTCCCAAGTCCCTGTAAATGTCATCCCGATTTCTCCGGTTTACAGATAACCTAATCTCTCACAGAGATTTGACGAATTCCTTCAGCTTATCACCCTAGCCCTGTGTTCTTTCAGGATAAGCCCAACAATATACCTATGAGTGTCTATGTTTCAGGCAGACGAGGTGCACAATCAAAGCATGCCTTCTAGAACACAGTCTAGGTAATAACTTCTGGTCTTAGGAAAGACATACCCAAATATAAAGAGACTACTCTAATGACACTCTCTGTGAGAGTTCCTCATAGAGTCTCTTTGTGGGTCCGTTCAGTGCGAGCTATACCCTTATAGGTCCACCCACGACTTTAGCTAAGACATCTCCATATCTGTAGCACATGAGGTCTATACCTTGCATCCATATACAAGTAGATAAGTCGTGCTAGTCTTACCCGAGATTACTCACCCCATTCTCAGTATCTCTAGACTAGGAACATAAAATTAGGAATAAACATCCGGTATTCTTGAATCCTCATGATTGTGATCTCATCACAGATACTCAAGAGATACCTATTTTATTCCACGGGGTTTATCAAGTTATTCATAATATATTAATATTAATATCGAGACATTATTATGAAACAAGATAAAGAGTGCTTTTATTTATTTGCGACAATATTAAAAAAGTCTACATCTCTGTCCTTATTTAATCATAAGATTGTCTCTAGGACACCCAAATACTAACACTTCAGTCACGTTAAACACTAGACCTCTGTTACTGTTCATCGCGTTTCAACAAAACAAAATTTGTTCATCGCGTTTGGACCTTTTCCCGGCGGCTTTTCAACTCCGACCAGCCCCAGATAGAATCGCGCTCGCCGGACGACGTTGCCCCAAAAATCTCAGCCCGGAAGGCCACCGCACGCGCCACACGCGCCTCCCTTTCATCCGCGAGTGAAGCCCACGCGCAGCCAGTCTCACCGCCGCGTGGAGGCGCGTGAGACCATATTTTCGAATCGAACGACTGCCATTTTGATCGTCCCTTCATCCTCTTTCTGGATCTGTGCTGTACTCTCAGATCAAACGTCGTTTGGTTTTTTTTTTTTTGATTTTTTGGCTTCTTGGTGTTATCCTTTGACCATTTTTTGTGCAGTATGGCCTCTTCTCAAAGAAGTTCCTTTACAAAGTTTTATGATGGTGCATCTTCTAGACCTAAGAGAGATGATCGATGGTGTTCTTATTGTAAAAGAGCAGGTCATATCAAGGATTTATGCTTTCGCCTCCATGGTAAGCAAACTGTCTTAGAAAAGATGGCAAGGATGCGTGGTCAAGCACATTTTACTTCCTCTGAAATAACTCCTGCACCTAATGAGACCCAACCTGCATTTCATCCAGATGAGTTGGAACGGCTCCGAACCATCCTTGATTATCTGAGTAAGCCATCTGATACTAGTTCTTTGGCTATGACTGGTATGAGCTCCAAAACGCATTCTTTCCTTTCTTCATGTAATGATTTTAAACATTCTTGGGTTGTTGATTCTGGTGCTACTGATCATATGGCTTGTTGTGCTGACTCCTTTACTTCTTATCATCCTACCATTGGAACTCATACAATAGCCATAGCTGATGGCTCACATACATCAGTTGCGGGTTCTGGTGACATAAACTTACAGCAGTCCTTACATCTTAAAGATGTTCTTCATGTTCCTAAACTCTCCACGAATCTTCTTTCTATTCATAAAATTACAAAAAAATTGAATTATACTGTAACCTTCTTCCCTACCCATTGTGTTTTTCAGGATCTCGCCACGGGGAAGAGGATTGGTAGTGCTAAAGAGCAAGGTGGGTTGTACTATCTGGTGTCACAATTTTATGCAAATAAAGTAACATATCACATCTTGATCTCTCATGGTCAATCAACTGCTGATTCTTTGATTTGGCTTCATCATAAGCGCTTGGGACATCCTCCATTTAGTTTACTCAAGTCTTTATTTCCGTCATTGTTTCTGTCTAAGTCTGTTGAGTCCTTTCATTGTGATGTTTGTGAGTTTGCTAAGCATCATCGTGTGTCTTTTCCGTCTAGTATTACTAAGAGTGTTGAACCTTTTGATCTTATTCATTCTGATGTATGGGGTCCTTCTAAAGTCCCTCATGCTTCTGGAAATAGATGGTTTGTTTCTTTTATTGATGATTGCACTCGTGTAACTTGGGTTTACTTAATGCGTGAAAAGTCTGAGGTACCACAATTGTTCTTTCAATTTTATAAAATGGTTGAGACCCAATTTGGTAAAAAAATCAAGAGACTAAGAACATATAATGGTACTGAATATGTTAATCACAGTTTTTCCCAATTTATACGAAATAACGGTATGATTCATGAACTTACTTGTGTTGACACCCCTCAACAGAATGGGGTTGCTGATAGAAAAAATCGTCACCTTCTTGAAGTGGCTCGTGCATTAATGTTTCAGACACATGTACCCAAATACTATTGGGGAGATGCTATTTTTACTGCAGCATTCTTGATCAACCGTTTACCCACTCGGGTACTTGACCATGTAAGTCATATTCACTCTATAACTTTTTTTTTCCCTTCTATTCCAACTATGAGTCTTCCTCCACGAGTGTTTGGGTGTGTTGCTTTTGTTCATGTTCATAAACATCATCACAGTAAGTTGGACCCTAAGGCTATTAAATGTGTTTTTCTTGGTTATTTCTTCCCAACCCCTCTACAATTCCAAGAAAGAACAGACATAAAAACCATTAATAGAAAAAAAAAACAAGGGAAATCCCACTACAAGAAAAGGTGTATATAGCTCCGGTTGAATTATCATTTTGTCGCGGTTAGAACCGTTGCAAAAATAGTAGTGCGGCGGTTAACCAACCGTCGCCAAATCAATCGTCGGGAAGGATTCAACGACGATCAAAATTACCAGCTTGAACGACCGTCGAAAACAATAACTTTCTCTGGTTTTTTAGAATAAGCTATACCCTGACCTGCATCCTCCCTTTCAAGATGCTTGACTGTTCCCTGGTCCACAGAGCACTGGTCCTTTCTATGGCCATACAAGCCACACTTGAAACAGATGAGGTGTAACCCCTCGTACCCAACATGATACACTTTGCTTCCTATTGTAAACTTGGACAGGAAGCTCCACCTTAAATCAACCTCTACACAAATCTGAGCGAATCTAGCTCTTTCAGTGATCACATCTTCCCCTACATCACTTTTTTGGAGCGAGTTCCTATCTACCTTGAGGGTTCTACCAAAGATATTCCCAATTCTCCAGAGATGCCGAGCTGTATATAATTCAATGGGAAGCCCCGGAATCCTAATCCACACAACAAGCTTCCTGAAATCCTCATCATAAGGATCGAAGAATGGCCTCCACCTTTGCACAACCACGTAGTGATCATTCACTATCCATGGTCCTTCTTCCAGCACATGGCGATAGTCACTATCGTCTTGGAATTTCAAGAGCAAATAACCATCGTCGAGATCAATAAGTTCGTGAGGACCTACCAGACACCACATCTTTAGCAATCTCGACATAAGGAATCTGGTCCCTATTCGTTTCCCAAGCATCTTAATGATAAGAGCTTTCCTCAATTTTTCACAGTCACTCTTGTGTTCCTCCATGGAGAAGGTGTATCTCGGGCAAAGTGGATCTTCAGGAGTTTCTTGTGCAAGCCCCTCCATGAGATCTGCTTCTTCTTCTTGCCTTTTTTGCTTCGTGATCCAGTCCTCATCTTCGTAGTTAGACTGGCCTCCTTTCCCATTTAAACGAAGGAGCTTATCCTTGTACGACACTACTTGTTAGTATTTGGGTGTCCTGGAGACAATCTTATGATTAAATAAGGACAGAGATGTAGACCTTTTTAATATTGTCGCAAATAAATAAAAGCACTCTTTATCTTATTTCATAATTATGTCTCGATATTAATATTAATATATTATGAATATCTTGATAAACCCCGTGGAATAAAATAGGTATCTCTTGAGTATCTGTGATGAGATCACAATCATGAGGATTCAAGAATACCGGATGTTCATTCCTAATTTTATGTTCCTAGTCTAGAGATACTGAGAATGGGGTCAGTAATCTCGGGTAAGACTAGCACGACTTATCAATTTGTATATGGATACAAGGTATAGACCTCATGTGCTACAGATATGGAGATGTCTTAGCTAAAGTCGTGGGTGGACCTATAAGGTTATAGCTCGCACTGAACGAACCCACAAAGAGACTCTATGAGGAACTCTCACAGAGAGTATCATTAGAGTAGTCTCTTTATATTTGGGTATGTCTTTCCTAAGACCAGAAGTTATTACCTAGACTAGACTGTGTTCTAGAAGGCATGCTTTGATTGTGCACCTCGTCTGCCTGAAACATGGAGACTCATAGGTATACTGTTGGGCTTGTCCTGAAAGAACATAGGGCTAGGGTGATAAGCTGAAGGAATTCGTCAAATCTCTGTGAGAGATTAGGTTATCTGTAAACCGGAGAAATCGGGATGACATTTACAGGGACTCGGGAATCTATGCATAGTAAAAGAGATCATGAGATGATCTGCCTTTAGAGGGTGTTTGTTTCAAGTTTTTGGAGAGGATTACCGGTAATCCTTCTTTGGTAAATGTAATTACCACGTTTGGTAGAAGGAATAAATTACGATTCCCGGATATCCAAGGATTACCGGTAATTTGATTTATAAAGAAAAGTCACTATTCAGATTACCAAAAATAATATGGTAATTCGGAATACCAATCAGAATACCAAGAAAAGGGAAAACACAACAATAAATTTTGAGACAAAAATACCCCAATACACATAAAAATCTAGACCTAATGTATCAATTACAAAAGTAAAAATAGTTTGGGGTTATTTTTGTAAAATAACCTCATATTCCAAGTCATATTTCGTTCTAAACCAAATATGTAATCAGTAATTTTTACCCAATATTCCCGGTAATATTTTGGCGAACCAAACACCTCTTTCGTAAGATTCCAAGTAAACTCAATTTCTACTGTATTCCCATTAATCATGATTCCCGGTCATCAAAAAATTTCTCTCGTACCAAACACACCCTTAGAGTCTGTAAATTGAAGATTCCCTATTTCGAATAAAGCTTACCCTAAACCGCAGGGGTTGATACGCTTCCTTACCCTAGGTTTTATGGGAAGGTAACCGAGACGAAAGGAAATACATACGGCAACCAAATATGTTTAATAGGATGATCAAATCATTAATCTAACTAGTTCTGGGGCAACAAAGCATTGCTAGTGCTCTGTGTTGTCATTAGATGGGTTGTGGGCTTATTGGGCCCAAGCCCATTTATGTCAATGGCTAAGTTGGACCTAATGGGTCACACACAAACACCTAATTGTCTAGATGCTCTAGCATTAAAGGTATTGGGCCTAATAATAGTTATTAGCCCAAGAAGTTGTTTGGAACTCCACCTAAAGGGGTGGAGGGCGCATGGTTCATTGTAATGGGCTTGGATAGTCCAAGATATTACTAATTAATTTAATTAGTTAAATTAATTATCAAACATTTAAATTTTGAATTTTGGAATTCGAAATTTGAATTTTGAAATTTTGAATTTTGAATTTGAATTTTGAATTTTGAATTTGAAATTTGAAATTTGAAATTTGAATTTGAATTTTGAAATTTGAATTTTGAAATTTGAAAATTTGAATTTTGAATTTGAATGTTTGAACATTTGAATTTGAATATTTGAATGTTTGAATTCAAATATTTGAATTTGAATTTGAATTGCCTATGAAAGGTTGTTTCATAACAAAAGGATAAGATGAGATCTTTGATGCTCTCCGGCAAGTATACCGATCGCACAAGTAATATAGAAAGTAAGTAGAGTATCGTCTCCACAGGGATTGTAAACCAAGTACTACAATAACCAGTCCCCCTAAGTTGGAAAACTCGGTTTGTTGTTTGAAAAATTGTGAATTGAATTCGAGTAACAATATGAAATAAAATAAAGACTTGTTTTTATATTTTTATTTAAGAGAAATAAAACAATAACGCTGAGATTTGATTTTTAAAATATGAGAAAAATATTGTAGCTAGAGCGCACTCACCTTATGATCTCCACTTCTTACTTTGGATTGATTCACAATATTTATTCATATAATTACTCAGATAAATTATTATCTAAAAATATTTATTAGTTAACCCTCAATTCCTTGCAAGGTTAACCCTTTAATCCCCAATTGGAACCCCAATTCCTTGCAATGTTCCTCATGGGATTTAAGCAATGAGCGCAATAATTTAAGCATCCGCAATTAAATACACATCTATTCCTAGCATGCATACCAATTGTTGTCCTACCCCCTTTCAAGATCAAAACCCCAATATTTTTATCTAGGGTTCTAACCCTCAAACTATTCCCAACTATCAGATTGATCAGTTCTAATAAAGAAAATAGAAAATACGCACAAGGTAAAGACAAAGATAATTATATAAATAAATAAAACTAAATCAATCCATCATAACAAGGGTTCACATAGGGCTCGTGACCCTAACTACAATAAAAGAAAACTAGCCAAGCATACTCATGGCTAAAAATAATTCAATATTCAAAAGCATAAAATTACAGAGAAATAGATGAAGAAGAAGAACTGTGGAAGAATCCTTCAGAGCTCTGCCGTCGGCCTCCTCTGACTGGAATTAGCTGCTCTTGCACAAGGATCCTATTTATAAACTTTATTTTTTTCCTTCTTCCAAAAATACCCCCGCAGAAATACGGTGTTATTTTCTCGCAACCCGGCGCCAGTTGGCGCCGGTTTAGCGCACGTTTGCGCTAACTTGCTGCCTCGAATACGAAAGGGTTGCGTGGACTGGCGCCAGTCCTTCACATTGGGGCGCCAATTGGCGCCATCCCGCGCCACTTGGAGCCATTCTCCCTTGACTTTGGGCGCTTAGTGGCGCCACTTCCTTGTAATTTTTGGGCGCCGGTTTGCTTCAAGTTCGGCGCAAGGTGGCATGGTGGCGCTAGTTTGCGCCATTCTGGCGCCAACTAGCGCCAATTCTCTGGCATTTGGCCTGTGCAGCACGGCGCAACTCTGCGTGGGATTTCTTCACTTTGGCGTCAACTTGCGCCAACTCTCTGGAGATTGTACTGACACTAATATGATGAGTTGCATCATTTAACTTTTTATCTTTTCAGTTCTATTTCCTGTAAAAATACAATCAAGACGTGAGAAATATTATTGACAAGAAAGAATCAATATAATTAGCAAATATGTAATTAAATTGCTCTTTTGTGACTCAATTCTTATCAATTTTAACACAGAAAATCATACTTGCCAGAGGCACATCAATCTTGTTGGAACAAATCACTAGTATCATGAGAGAATCTTTTGGACAAGATCCAAGGCCATATATGGCGCTGATTTGGGTTGTTGGTGAGCAAGATTTGCTCATCAAAATCAGCTCCAGAAGATTCAGTCAGTTGGGAGAAAATCTGAGTGAGTTGATTCAAATTTGAATGCAACTACTCAGATGTATCTGGTCACCTTTTTGGGCTATATGGGGCGCACCATATAGCTGATCTTATGAAGATTTCTGATCAGAATTTTGAATAGGTTTTGAACCAATTCTCAAGAGAATATTCTAGGAGCCCGTTAGCAATTTTTGAAATAAAACAGCTCCACTTCTCTCTCTCTCTCCTATCTAGCGCCTAATGATTGGTATTTTATTTTAAATACTCTCCTCTTATTTGCCTAAGAGTTCAGTTGTTCCTCCAAGGGTTTTTCTGAAAACCTAGCCTATTCTCTCCTCTCTCCTGCGTCACTTATGAAGCTTTCACATTGAGAGCTTCACTTTTTCAAACACTTTCAGCTAGCCTCCATCTTCACACATAGAGCGCCTAGCAAGCCTCTTTGTGGTGATCATCCGGTGGCTTCACAAGAAGGAGTTCTTGCACCTAGACGAGTGGGTGGTGTGGATCAACGTTAGAGGGTCTGAACCCTTCAGACCGGCCTTGATCATCTGGTGATTTCACGAACAAGGTAACATCATGCTTTCCTAAAGCATGATCTTGATGTGCATGTATATTCCGCAAAGAAAAATTTTGTTTTTCTCTCTTGCATGCATCGGCCTTCAAGGCCATTTCGAACTTTCACTACTCTCGGGGGATTACCCTTCAGATCCACCTTGATCTCGTCTGGAAACACACCCGGGGCAGTCTGGGAGTCGTATCCTCCCTCCCCTTTCTCCTGCATGCTTTCATCTATGGTCGAATCAACCACCACGTCACCCTTCGATTTCTTACCACTCCGATGTGAGAGATCCTCTTCAGAAATGATCCTTTCTCTCGAAGCCTTAACTCCATCTTCTTCCATCGAATCCTGAATCATCACTTTTACAGACTCCATTGATTGCAAACGTCGCAAACCAGCAAACCCTAGCAGAGAGGAAAATAATCGCGCGCATGAGGCTACGCAACCTTCATTTTTTTAGCCGTTCCTTAAAAAAGAAAAGTTAAAAGTTGTTTGGTAATCACGTAAAAGTTTTAGTTTAAAAGTTGTTTTAAAAGTACATATTTCAAGAAAGAAAGTTGGAATGGAAAGAAACCTAGCATAAGGCATTTACACATTTGGGGTTGTCTAGCAGAAGCGAGGCCTTATAGGCCAAATGAAAGAAAGTTGGACTCAAGAACAATCAGCTGCTATTTTGTTGGATATGATGAACGCTCTCGGGGCTTTAAGTTTTATAATCCCACTACAAGATCCTTTTTTTGAGACGGGAAATGCCAGATTCCTTGAAGATGTTGAGTTTGAGGGGGAAGATAAAATAAGGAATGTTGTCTTTGATGAGGAAGAAAATTATATTTCTCTTCCTAATATTGTCATCATACAAGATGCAATCACAGAACAAGAAATTAATGATCAGGTCCCTGTTCATGACATTGTTATGGAACAGGCTTTGGTCCCTGACATTGCTTTGGGTCAAGACAATAATGAACCACCCCCTATGCCACCTATAGAACAAACTCAAGAAGTGTCATTAAGGAGATCCACCAGAGAAAGGAGAAATGCAATTCCGGATGATTATATTGTGTTTCTTCAAGAGCATGAAAATATTTTAAGCTTGAAGGAAGATGATCCAATCAACTTCCAACAAGTCTTAGAAAGCTCTAATGCTCATAAATGGATTGATGCCATGAAAGATGAGATGCAATCTATGAAAGACAACGATGTTTGGGATCTTATTGAGTTGCCTAAATGTGTGAAACCCATTGGTTGTAACTGAATATTTAAAACTAAAAGGGATTCAAATGGCAACATCGAAAGATATAAGGCACGTCTAGTTGCTAGAGGTTTCACTTAGAAAGAAGGCATAGACTATAAAGAGACTTTCTCTCCGGTTTCTACGAAGGACTCTTTTAGGACAATAATGGCGCTTGTGGCTCATTTGGATTTAGAGCTACATCCGATGGACGTAAAGACAGCGTTTTTCAATGGTAACATTGATGAGACAATTTATATGGTGCAACCAGAAAACTTTGTATTGGGAGATTCAAAGTCTATGGTTTGCAAATTGAAAAAGTCCATCTATGGCCTTAAGCAAGCTTCTCGTCAGTGGTACCATAAATTCCATCAGGTTATTATCTCCTATGGCTTTGAGGTGAACTTAGTGGAAGATTGTGTGTATCACAAGTTCAGTGGGAGTAAATTCATATTCCTGATACTATATGTTGATGATATCTTACTTGCCAGTAGCGATATAGGCTTATTGCATGAAACCAAGAAACTTCTCACTAAAAATTTTGAGATTAAGGACCTTGGTGAGGCATCTTTTGTCTTAGGAATACAGATACTTCGAGATCGCGCTCAAGGTATCCTATGGTTATCACAAAAGGCCTACATTGAAAAGATTTTGGATAGATTTGGCATGAAGGATTGTACGTCAGGAGATACGCTCATATCTAGAGGAGACAGGTTTAGTCTCGCCCAATGCCCTAAAGGTAAGCTTGAGATGATAGAAATGACAAAAGTACCTTATGCTTCGACAGTAGGAAGCCTTATGTATGCCCAGGTTTGTACTCGCCCCTGATATAGCATTTATAGTGGGAATGTTAGGAAGATACTTGAGCAATCCAGGAATGGATCATTGGAAAGCAACCAAGAGGGTTATGCGGTATTTAAAGAGAACAAAAGATTATGCTTACATATCGGAGGTCAGATGAATTAGAGATCGTCGGATATACTGACTCTGATTTTGCTGGATGCCGAGATAGTAAAAGATCCACGTCAGGTTATGTCTACATGTTGGCTGGAGGAGTTATTTCTTGGAAGAGTGTTAAACAGACACTCGTAGCTTTCTCTACTATGGCCGCTGAATTTGTAGCTTGTTTTGAGGCATCCAACCATGGGGTATGGCTGCGAAACTTTGTCACAGGGCTGCATTTAGTGAGTGGTGTTGAAAGGCCACTGAAGATTTATTGTGACAACAAGTCAGCAGTGTTTCTGCTTTGTGTATGCATAAAATTTAGGATTGATCTCATAAAGATTAAAGTAGGACCAGTTGGAAATAGGCATGGTAAGATCACATTGCATGTAATTTCCATGCCACTCATCCATACTTGATTTATGTCATTGAATATATTGGTGCGATGACCATGGAAGGTTTAGTTACGCTTTAAATTGACAAAAGCCGCCATTATCTCATATTGATATAGGAGGTGGACCAGATTGTATCTAAGGATCTAAAGAAAAATAGCATACAGTTGCGCACTAAAGATATATGATATAATTATCTCAAGTTAATATGTGGCCCAAGTGGGAGATTGTTAGGAAATTATATTTTCTAATAATCATTGTGGGTCACATATTATATTAACAATTATATTGTGCTATTTAGATATATTGGGTAAATTAAAGTGATCAGTTAAATATTTTCAAATAGATTCCTAAGTGAGTATGGGCTGAATGAGTGGATACCGGTGTTGGGCCAACTAGGTATAATGGGAGCTTATTGGCCCAACAATAAAGATAAAAACACTATAAGGGTTATGATCCCCAAGACGTCAAATAACAACCCTAGTTTCTCTTCCCCATCAAGAGAGAGACGACACACTAAGGAATTTAGTTTTAGGGTAATTTGACTGAGGAAGACTACAAACCCCAAGAGACAAGATCAAAGTTATTCCGCTGCAATAGAGACATGTATGCCTCCACCTTTATGTTCTTATTTCTTTATGATTTGGTATGATGGAGTTTGGCTTGTAGGTGATAGTTATCACCAAAAGGTTTAGAGGAATTAAAAAATTTCTAACATAATGTGTTTAAAACTTGGTAGGGAGAACTTTGCTGCCCATATAATCCTACCTTGCTCGAATTGGACTAGTTGAGTAATCCATGAACTTATGGATAATATGAAAATAAATAAAGGTTGTCTAGCTTGCGAAACAAGTATAAAGTTGCATTCCTTCATGACTTGGATGAGACCTGTATATTCATTATTTGCAGGTTGGTTTCTGTAATCTTATAAAAAAGGAAAAGGACTATGCAAACCATATATGGGTTGCTGATGCCACTGAAACCTCGACCTATTATTTGGATTTCGATTCCCCGCACTGTTCTCACCTCAGAAACGCTGCCAGCTCCATCAGAAGATGGGCAAATAATTCTTGCTTGGTATGCACCATGTAACTCTACCGTATAAAAACTTGTTCTGCGGTGCCATTGCTTATAATGATATCTTGTTTCATCTTTTCTGCAGACAATAGAGAAACTCAAGGAAAAGGTATTGTATGTGGTTGGCAATTGTAAAGCCTAGAAGGAGAAAAACTCAACTAAAGATGTGGCTATATATATGTCGCTCTATTGTCTATGTAATATTACCGAGTATCGGAAATCTATGACATGACATCATCTAAAAGTTATCCGGTCTTTAACTTCTCAGCATCATCACCTTATAGTTTCCGTAGAGATTTCCCTTTTCTGGATGCTTTTTCTCTCGTTTACTGCTGCTAACACCCTACTACTACATATAACATCTCTAATCATCAATATTGAAGATGATGTTGGAATTGTGATCCAACATTTATTCCACCACAATGGAAATGATCACCCATGGGCTATGGCATTTAAAAAGTTTTTTTTTTCTAAAAAAAAATATAGAGTATTAGAAACAAAATATGAGAAATGGAAACTCAGTGAAAATAATACAATTTTTTAATTGTAAGCTGTAGAAAATCCGGCACATTTATTGTTTGTTATCTCATGTCATCCCCAAAATTTCGTAGCTCTGGAAAATTCGTGACGGGGGAACATTATTAATGAGCTAAGTGGATTAAATACACTAAGTGAGTCCGATATTATATCTCCATATAAAATCTCAAAGCATTTGATTTATGGGTTTATCTATTGATATATATTTTTTAGTTCATTATTAATCAATATGGAGCTCATCACATTTATATATCTCAATAGACTAAAGGTAATCCTTGTAACTTAATTTGACATATATATATTATAGTTCGAATTTATGATCTTATGCATATTACCCACACTCTTTAGAACTAGACAATCCTAGTAGCTTAATTTGCCATATATTTTATTTGGGTAAAACATTTGTCCTTTTAAAAGATATAATTTTTCACACGGAAAAAATAAAATAATTTGTGTCATTTTAGATTGTATGCATTGATTTTTGTCAATCAATGGTTATAATTTATTGCGAAATACTGATTAATTAATAAGTTTGACCCAATAAATTATAAAGCAAATTTATTCTTGATACAATATTATTCATGGACGATGATCATAATATTGAAAACATCTCATGAGATCTACTGTACTCTGTTTTATGGTCATGGTCTTTCAAAATTGAGGTTCTAGACCTCCATTCACTGTCTTTTAATGGAATTTTAGATCTACTTTTAATTTGGAACGCTTATATTTATCACTATTTTAAGTTTATTGCTCTTACTATCTCTTTTGTTGTTGTTAAATTAATTTGATTAATAATCTGAAATCAATGACGATTAATTTTTTATCCTTTTCAATGGTAGATTTTGAATTGATACGATAATTAAAGAGGTAATAAGAGTCCTAAGTCTAAAATAATGGTAATTCTTTTAAATTACGTTATTAATGAAATTATTTTTAAATCTGGCTTGATTTCAAAATAATGAACATAGACGCAAAGGAAAACTCTAAATATTGCAGAATTAGTAATATTTACTTCCTCACTACATAGAACCAGTGAGTAGTGACATTGTATTTTTTATTGAAAAGTATTATTGAAAATGAAGCCAGACATTTCAATCCTCGTCTTTGATTTCCAACCTTACAAAAGAAAAGAGAAAAAAATAAATAAACCAAAATGAAAAATAATTTTGTAAATACTGCATATAAGTTATTTGTATTTACTTTCAAAATGACGTCGTTTTGAGATTGAAATATTAAAAAATTATAATTATAAAAATTATAATAATCTTGAAATAAATTAAAATTATAAAAATACTATAATTTTTGTCCAAAATAACATCATATTAAATTTATTGCAGATAATAAAAAAAAGCAAACCGTGAATCAAAACATTAAACGAAAGAATTGAATTTAAAATGCAGAAAGTTAAATAAGTTTTATAATTGTCCATATACGCCGTCGTGCTAGTAACTCAATAGTCAATATATCATTTTACCATTATCGAGGAGTCTTTGCCTTTCTTCCTTCAGTTTCTCTCTTTTACTTGTTGCCCTAACCCTTACTGGTTCCTTCAGTTTCCTTCCTTTCTTCCCGCCATATCTTATTTTCAAAGCCCTCGTTTCGCTGTAAGTTACTTTCTCCTATCCCTCTGACACCGTTTCATTATATTGTTTTCTTTTGTTTTTTGTTTTTCATTCTATGGTGAGTTTGTTGACGTTGAATAACTACATTCTCTTCTGAACTGCTTAATGTTTATTATCTTATCGTTTTAGGAGAATGGAGTATCCAGCTATTTTACCACACTCTAATCTGAATGAAGAAACTCTGATTGTCGACAAGAAGTCCAAGAGGAACAACAAAAATGCTGTAAAGAAGAGAAAGAGGTTGACTGAAGTTCGAATAGTTTCCTCTTATTTCTCTAGCTCAAAAGGAGGTGAACGGGTTGAAAAAGCCAAGAGGAAATCCAAAAATTTGAAAGCAGAACATTCAGCTAGTGTGAACTATGTTTCTTCTTCTCGAAAGGTCTCTCCATACTTCGAGAAGGGGCCTAAAATAGAAGAAAGTACATTGGAAAATAAATCTAGTGGCCTAAACTATGTTTCTTCTTCTCGAAAGGTCTCTCCATACTTCGAGAAGGGGCCTAAAATTGAAGAAAGTACATTGGAGAACAAAAATGCTGAAAAAAAAGTTCGAATAGTTTCCCCTTATTTCTCGTGCTCAGAAGGATGTGAACGGGTTGAAAAAGCCAAGAGGAAATCGAAAAATTTGAAAGTAGAAGATTCGGCTAGTGTGAACTATGTTTCTTCTTCTCGAAAGGTCTCTCCATACTTCGATAAGGGGCCTAAAATAGAAGAAAGCACATTGAAAAATAAATCTAGTGGCAGTGAAAAACCGATTACAGTTAAAAGAACCCTTTCGGCTTCTGAGAAGCGGGATGAGGCATATGAAAGAAGAACTCCTGATAACACATGGAAGCCTCCGCGGTCTGAGATTGTTCTCCTTCAAGAGGATCACGTTCATGACCCTTGGAGGGTGTTGGTTATATGCATGCTTCTCAACAGAACTACCGGTCGGCAGGTATATTCATGTATTCGCCTACTGATTTAATAGCATCTGGATATTTGATTCTTTGCATAATGTTTTTCCCAATTTAGCCCCTATTCTGGGACAATGTTTTACTATTGGCCTTGGCATTCATATACCATGCTATTGTATCTTTCTATTTGAATAAGTACTGTTTGGAGGAACAAGCATGTTTCTCACTCTAATATTTGTAGCTGTTATACATGAGCAGTGCCCTTCATCTGTTGGTCTGCTTTAAAAGGCTCTGTAACTTGAGGCTATAGATCTCTTTTTTGGGTTTCTAAACTGTTTATTATGTGGGTTACCAAAGCAATGCTGTATTGTCATCTTTGAAACAAGAGCCCAGCGGTTATCATTCAGGTGTCAAGTTCTTGATATGTTTAGGGAGAGATTAAAATATATTTGGGAAATATTTGTAGAGCATTGCGGAATATAAATACCACTCTTTTCACAAAATGAGGTCCTTTTGCTTGATTGTTGACTATATATAGTTTTCATTATTATTGGAAGGACATTTGGGTGGGGAGTGTTCCTTTTAAACTTTATAGAGGATTTTGCCTCGCTTTTTTACTCTATCCACTCTTAGTAATTTGCACAATACTCTTATTCTGTTTAAAATCATTCGTCCTATTGAGTTTCATTTCCTTACAGATTTCAATTATTGAGAGTATAGCTCTTGTGGATTTACTTGAGTGTTCTTCTCTCTGAACCAAACTATGTAATTTAGACATGGGATTCTTCTGTTGTTTTCTCTTGCAAGTCTTTTTTTTCAATTTCTTACTCATACTTCTAACTTTCGAAGTTTCCTCCTTGAAAAACTCATTTGAAATCCTAGGCTCTCTCTAAGGTCAAGTATTTTGTTTAGACATCCATACATAACAGGGTTGACACAAATGACTTTCTTCGGATTCATACATCATTTTTCACTCTTTTTCCGGATTTGTATGTCATGTTCTAGTGGAGCGCAGAGGCTAATAGAAAACAGGAGAATTTGATAGAAAGTGAAAGTGAGACAGAGAGCTTTGAGAGAATCTATTATTTGCAGGTGCATGATCTATGTTCCCGGACATTGCATCGGACAAAGTACACTTTCTATTCTTCTCCATTCTTGCTTCCTGTGCAAGAAACTAAGCTTTGTATGGATCCATTCTGATGATCATGGATGTAATGCATGCATTATATTCTTTTGAAAACTCTTCCCCAATAATATTAATATGGTCTCTAGATGAGATTGGATCACCTATGGACAGATTGCATGAGAGAATCCGCAATAACCTTTATTCTGAGTTGATACTCTGAGAGCGTTCTTCCTCTTTTTTAGATGTTCCAAATTTCAGATCTCAACTGTCATGTCTTTGCTGAAATTAGGGCTTTGATACCGTAATAGAAAAGGAGATAAATTGACTGAAAGTGGAAAGGGAGAGAATGAGCTTTGAGAGAATTGCAGAATCCATCCCCTATTCAGAACAACCAGAATTTAAACAAATTTTTAGACTAAACTAACAGAACTAACTCATAACTAACTGTCTAATAATTAACTTCTACAACCGTCATTAACAGACTAACGATAACAGACTCAGCTGACTGTAACAGTGATGGCATTATACAGGATATATTCTAACCAGTGTTTTAAAACCCGGCTCGGACCGGCCGGGTCGACCCGGGACTCGGTGACCCGGTGGGTTCCCCGGTCCGAGCGGGTAGTTGGACCGGTTATGCAGTCAGCCCGGATTGGACCGGTTGACCCGGCCGAAACCCGGTGACCCGGTTGACTCGGGTTAAACCGGTTTTTTTTTTTGGTAAAATATTTTGTTGTTGATAAGAACTCTTGAATTAAATCATATTAATATTTTATGATGAATATGATTAAAAGTAAGGTGAAAATAATAAGGTATTTTAGATTAGTGTAGTTCGTTTATGTAATTTAGTTGCATCTTATAATGATCTCATGAAGTTAAGTGGTGATAAACACTGATGGTCTCATGATCTCATCTCAACGGTGGACACTTTTTTCTTATAGTGTATATTTCATGCATACTATTTGTTATCATAATTTAATTTATCCGTATCATGTCAAGCACAAAAAGTGCATTTAACTTATATTGCATGGTTTAATCCAATATTAGGATACGGTCTAGAGCTAGAAGCTTAGAAGTATATAATATTTGCTATCATTGAAAACCAATTTGTTTCTTGAAGCTCATTGATAGTTTTCTTATATGAATTTTTATTAATATAAGTAATATTTTTATATTTTTAATATGTGAACAGTAAAACCGGTTCAACCCGGTTGAACCCGGTTGAACCAGTGACCCAGTACCTCGACCGGTTCGATTACCGGTCCGAGTTTTAAAACACTGATTCTAACAGAGACAGAGGACCACTTATTAATGCAAAGTAAGCTGGCTACTCTGCTGCAACCTTTTCAGGATTTAATGTAAAGATTTTGGTTAAACAAGGACTAAGATTTTATGGCAGTGCACATTTTATGCAATCTTCTGGTGTGTGTTGGAGAAGAAAACTTGAATCTTTAATGGTGTTTCTTAATTTCTTTGCTGATAATTTTGATATGTGATAAGATTTATATTTTTGGGTTTCTTTGTAATATTCTGCCCGTGGATACTTCAAGGGTGCTGTTATCTACGATTTCCATTACGATTGTGAAGCCTTGTTGCATACTTTGTTTTATTCTGTTTTTCTTGGCTTTTTTTGGTTGTCTAAAGTCTTTTCTTTGTTGGATATTTTCTTATCCTCCTGCTATCACCTTTAATCCAACCTTGTTGGGTTTGGCAGCCATCGAATCCATTAAAAGCAAGAACAAATTAAGGAAAAATAAATATTAAATGGGAAAAAAACTTATATTTATAATAGAAAAATAAAATAAAATAAATAAATACATAAAAAAAAATTATTTTTTCAGAGAGAGAGAAGGAGAGAGAGAGGGAGAGAGAGTGGAGAAGAAAAAAAGAAAAAAGTTAATGGTGCAAATTCTATCTTTTCACAAATATTTTTCGTCTGATGCATAGAAATCTTTGTTGAAAATTAGATTTCTTCACTGCATATTTTTACTATGTTGGGGATGTGGTGATTATGACATGGATGTACCTTCTATTCGTGTTATGATATTTACCAAGTTTCATGATTTATGATATTTACCAAGTTGATAAGGTCTCAGTATAAAAAAAATCTTCATTAGGTTTTTCTCGAGTTGGTTATTTGATATTTAAGTGTGTCAATTCATTTATGATATTCTTCGGGTAATGTCAATTAGATGGGTGCATGGTTTGAGAATATGGTAAATTAGGAATCAGGACACCTAGTCAATTTAATTCCCAGGATCTCCTATGCCACCTTGTTCTCTAAGGTGAAGATGGTGCCATTAGAACTAGTGGTCATTTGCAGGAGTGTAATTTGTGCTTTTGTTAAAACATCCTATTGTGCATATGAGGTTTTCATTTAATTATCGTATGTTGGTGTGTAAAAGTTTAAATTATATGGATGCATGTACTGATTTAAGATAGATTATTTTGCAAAATGCAGGTAAAAAAGGTTTTACCAAAACTGTTCAAGTTATGTCCAGATGCAAGATCTTGTACACGAGTGTCAAATGAGGTAATTTCAGAGATAATAAAGAGTCTAGGTTTTCGAAATAAAAGGGCACTTATGTTACGGCGGTTCTCTGAGGAATACTTGGAGGAAAGATGGACACATGTAACTCAACTCCATGGTGTTGGCAAGTATGTCATGTTGTGTTCTTTTCTATGAGTGCATGTGTGCCCTTTTATTTTTATTTTTTTATTTAGGTAAATCTATGTTTCTCTTTTTTCCCCCTATGATAATACTAAATCTCTCTCAATTAGGTATGCAGCGGATGCATATGCTATATTTTGTACAGGAAAGTGGGATCGAGTGAGACCTGCAGATCACAAGCTAAACGAGTATTGGGAATGGCTCTGTGAAATTCAAGCATAAATTGTGAAAGACATTGGATGAAAAAATGAAATTCCTAAATTATTCATATTGGCGTCTGTCTCTTTGTATTTGTGTACTGATGATGGGAAAGTCCATATTTGCCTCTTAACTTTTTATGCTTTTTTCTTTTTGTGTATCTTTTTTCTTTTGTCAAAGGCTTAGAGGTAGACAAAAGATATCCTTGTTTTTTGGCAAGCGCAAGTCCAAAGGTTCAATTTTTAAAAAATTTCTATGCAATGTTTAGAAGAATATTCTGCTACGCAGCTTTGTTAAGACAATTCAATTGCTTTTTATTTTAAAATGTACGAAATTTTTATTCTTTATCCTATGGGGCATTTGGTAGAGGAGAATTTTTTTTTATCGGGAAAACTCAATTAATAGGAATATGATAGGAAAGTAAGTTAGATAGAAAAGTTTAAAAAAAGTTGTTTGGTTGACTAAAATATTATCAGGCAAATTGATTTACATTTTCAGAGTTCATATTTGGTTAAATGTAAAATATTGATGGGAAAAAGAGTTGAAATGATAAAAATAACTCTTTAATCTTTTTTAAAAACAACCTTTGCGTATTAAGTAAGTTTGTCGTAACATGTCTTCTACCAATGTCAATATTTTTCAAATCTCTGTCTTTATCTCTGTCTCTCCTTTCTCTAGTCGCCATGCATGTCTCCAGCACGGTGAGGTGGTGGTGTGAACTCTGAGTCAACAGCCACAAACAAACTTTGACATTAGGGCGGTGTTAATTTCTGACTGACTGATTAATTTCTGAAGGAAGTCATCATCCAGATTCAACATTAATTTTTATAATTTTATTCCTTTGGGACAAACGGGCTTCATGGAGCCATAAAAGTAACAATACTAATTTACATAATCATCCTTTCAAATTCTATAGATATATATAGTTCAATGAAAATTCGGAAGGTGGCTTTTGACAATGAAGTTATGTTTCATGACTGAAATTTGAAGTGTGATGATTGAGGCATGACAACATTATAACAGATTGAAGAAGAGGGTATTGTCGTCAGATTTTTTACTATTAATTTATCTTAATATTCCCCTATCCATCTCCTCTTTTTTTATTTTCGTCTGATCTGGATATGTCCTGTTAATCATGAGCTTGTGCTGCATTTTTGTTCTCGCGGTATTACAATCCAAAGAACTCAAAGAATACATGAAAAAGAAAGTAATGATTCTCATTTATGAATTGAACAGTACATCGATATATATATATACAAAGAACTGAAGAAAGCTAGAAAAACTAATTGAACTAACTTTCTGTAAATATGGGAACTACTTTCAACTAATTAACAGAAGATAGTTAGCACATAAATAACACACGTGGCATAAGTGCCTTCTGCATTACTTTTATCAGCCCCCCTCAAGGTGGGAGATGTGCATCAAACAGCCCCAACTTGCCAACTAAGTCCTTGAACATCCTTGGAGCTAATGGTTTAGTGAATGAATCTGCCAACTGTTCAGAACTCGAAACAGGTAACAAATGAATGAGCCCACTAGTAATTTTCTCCCTAACAATATGACAATCTATCTCTATATGTTTTGATCTCTCATGGAAGCTTGGATTATGAGCCAAATGTATAGCAGAACGATTGTCACAGAAGACTACCATTGGTTGTATTAATTGGATTCCCAAATCATTGAGAAGATACTTGAGCCACTGCAATTCACATGTTAAACTTGCAAGTGCTCTATACTCGGCTTCAGAAGATGAACGAGATACAATATTCTGCTTCTCTGATCTCCATCCAATCAAGGAAGATCCAAAGAATAAGCAGTATCCAGTAATTGAATGCCTTGTATCTGGACAAGTTGCCCAATCCGAATCTGCGAATGCACTGATTTTGGATTCATTCTTAGCTATATAGAAAAGACCCTTTCCTGGGGTTCCCTTAAGGTACCTCAAAACCCGAGTTGCAGCCTGCATATGAAGATCAGTGGGGCTCCCAACATGCTGCCTCAATTGTTGAACAGCATAGCTAATATCAGGTCGAGTTGTTTTAGGTAGAGCAGTCTCCCAACCAACCTTCTATAGCTACTAGGATCTGTGCAAGGCTGACCTTTATCCTTTTCTAGTTTTGTTCCAAACTCCATTAGAGTAGAACATGGTTTAGATCCTAGAAATCCTCCATCAGAGACTATCTCAAGTGCATATTTTCTTTGGTTAACAGCAATTCCACTTGGAGTGCGAATTATTTCTAAACCAAGAAAATAATGAAGTGCACCCAAGTCTTTAATTCGAAACTGGTCATCAAGAAATTGCTTGACATACCTGATATCCCCCTCATCATTCCCAGCTAGGACTATATCATCTACATAGATGAGAAGAGCTGTGAATGAGCCAGTATTTGACTTAGTGAGAAGAGAGTGATCTGCCTCAGACTGATTGTAGCCAATGGACTTCAAGGCAGAAGTGAGTTTGGAATACCACTGTCTACTAGCCTGTTTCAAGCCATACAAAGACTTCTGCAATCGACAAACTTGAATGGTCTTGGAGCATGGGAAGCCAGGAGGTAACTCCATGTACACCTCTTCATTCAAATCCCCATGAAGGAACGCATTGTTGACATCCAGCTATTCTAGGATCCACCCATTTGTGGCTGCAACTGCAAGAAGGGTTCTGATTGTTGTGATCTTATCAACTGGGGAAAAAGTATCCAAGAAGTCAACCCCCTCAAGCTGAGTGTAGCCCTTTGCAACTAGACGAGCCTTATAGCGCTCAACATGACCATTAGCATGGTATTTCACTTTGAAAACCCATTTGCACCCAATCGGTTGCTTGCCAGAAGGGAGATCAGTGAGAAGCCAAGTATGATTCTGTTCTAAGACAGCGATTTCTGCATTCATAGCATCACGCCAACATTGATCCTTAATAGCTTCAAAGTATGTGCGTGGCTCAGCAATGGTTTGAAGGTTGAAACACAAGGTTTTGTGAGGAATGGAGCATCTGTCATAAGAAAGGACATAAGAAATAGGGTATGTGGCAGTAGAAGTAAGGGAACAATGAAAATCCTGGAGATATATGGGAGGTCTTCTGGGACGAGTGGATTGTCTATTGGATTGTGTAATGGGAGGTAGGGAGGGTACATGTATATGGTTGTCATTAGAAAGTGGGTTTGGATTAGGTGAGGTAGGTAGAGTGTCTAATAAAGGTGAGGAAAAAATAGTCTCATCAGGAATGGCTAAGTCACGGGTAGCAGTTGGTGAAGTGATTTGGGGACTTGGAATGAAAAAGTCATCGGTTAAGGGTGTAGTAGGACTAGGCATGACAAGAGCATTATCACAGCTAGTGGTATTGTCATGAGCAGAAAGTGGGAAACAGTGCTCATGGAAAGCTACATTGCGAGAAATGAAGATGCCTTTAGAATGAAGGTCATATAATACAAATCCCTTGGTCCCATCACTGTAACCCAAAAATATGCACTTTCGAGCCCGTGAGCTAAACTTGTTTCTGCTGGAAGATAATGTGCTGGCAAAGCACAAGCAACCAAAAACCCTCAGGTGAGTTAAGTCAGGTTGAGCATTAAAAAGAAGCTCATATGGAGTGCTATTCTGTATTAAAGGGCTACTCAGTCGATTGATTAAATGCACAGCTTGTAGGATTGAAAATGACCAAAATTTCAAAGAGATTTTGGCTTGGAACATCAAAGAACGTGCTATGCTAAGGAGGTGTTGGTGTTTCCTCTCTACTACACCATTTTGCTGAGGACATTCCACACAAGAAGTTTGGTGGATGATTCCTTGACTAGCATAGAAATCTCTCATGAAAAACTCTTGTCCATTATCACTCTTTATTGTCTTAATGGATGCATCAAATTGAGTTTTAATCAGTGCAACAAAGTTCTGCAAATGTTTTCTGGTTTCCCCTTTATTTTGCATTAAAACTACCCAAATGTATCTTGAGTAGTCATCAACAACGGTCAGAAAATATCTGTATCCAGTAAGGGAAGGGACAATAAATGGTCCCCAAATATCTACATGAATGAGCTCAAAGGCTTTAGAAGCTCTGGTGCTACTCACACTATATGGCAATTTTCTTTGTCTTGCCATATGACATATGTCACAGGGAGTACAACTCTTATTACATCTTATCAAAGGAAATCTACTACACATTGCTCTCAAGACAGAGCTTGAGGCATGGCCAAGTCGCAAATGCCACAATGTAGAGGCATCAGTGACTGTGTTATTTGCAAATCTAGTATCAGAAGCATTGATTTCTTCCAACCTCTTGCTGTTGTATGTTTCCAATTGAAATAGTCCATTGTATAGTTTAGCTAAACCAATCACTTGCTGTGACTTGATCTGTTTAATGCAACAAATAGAATTTCTAAAAATAAGTTCACAATCAAGTGATCGAACTAATTTTGCCACTGAGATTTGGTTAACACAAAAGTCTGGAACAAATAAAACATCAGGCAAATGCATATTTGGCAGTATCTCAACAGATCCAGAATGATGAGCTAATTTTTTTGAACCATCAGGAAGAGTAATTGAAACCAGATTAATATCATGAATAAGAGTGAAATGAGATGAATTGCAAGAAATGTGATCCGTTGCTCCAGTGTCAAGGATCCAATGGAAATTTGTCTTACTAGAATTCTGTGTCCCTGCAGGAGTAGCATAGGCTGAAATGGAATCTGTGTGAATCATGTTGACAACATGGTTATTGGAGATCTCTTCTTCTCCATTGTGAACCTTTGTCTGCTGCAACATGTTCATTATGTTTTGATACTGTTGTTGAGTCATAACCATGGCATCCTGGGATACATTTCGTTCAGTACTCTCTTCACCAAGAACTGCATTTGCAGAAACATTTCGAGGCCTCGATTTGAAACCTGGTGGATATCCATGCTTGATATAGCATGTATCCACCGTGTGATTGGTTCTACCACAGTATGTGCACAACCTATTTCCACGTGGCTTTGGACCTTTCTCCTTATTGAAATTACCATTTCGACGGTGCTGATCTGCAGAATAAGCTCTTGGTTCCATGACAGCAGATCCATGAACTTCAGAATTAAGTTGACGTTCTTGTTGTGTAACAAGTGAAAACGCATGTTCATGTTAGGCAACGGTTGAATCAGCATGATCTGTGAACGGACGTGCATGAACTGATCATTCAGGCCTTTGAGGAACCTGATTACCTGATCACGTTCTCGTCCACGTCGCATCTCATCAAGAGCTCCACAACAACATCTTGGAAAAGGATTGAGATTGTCAAACTCATCACACAATGTCTTCATTTCTGTGTAGTAATAAGAAACGCTTCTATCTCCCTGATGCAGATGTTGAATCTCATCTTGAAGATTCGCAACTCTAAACACATCAGACTGGGAGAATCGCTCAGAAAGGTCACGCCACATATTAGCAGCATATTCGATTCATAGAATGGACTCATCAATGGAACAATGAATCCAGGACAATACCATTGTATTGCATCGCTCCCAAGCTAGGAACAGAGGATCTTGATCATTAGGAGGAGTAAAACTTCCATCCACAAATCAAAGTTTATTTTTCGAAAGCAAAGTCATCTTCATGGCACGCAACCATGTATGGAAGTTGCGCCCATTCAGAGGAGGAGCTACAAGAGCTAAGCAAGGATTTTCATTTGGATGAAGGTATAGTGAGTTCGCTGGATTTGACAAGTGATCTGGGAGAGTTCTCTGGTTCGCCATTGGAGATGAACAGAAGGAGGAAGAATGCTTCAATACAAGCTTGAGAAAATTTTGTAGGTTGCGACACCAGAGCTCTCTAGAGCTTTGATACCATATTACAATCCAAAGAACTCAAAGAATACATGAAAAAGAAAGTAATGATTCTCATTTATGAATTGAACAGTACATCGATATATATATATACAAAGAACTGAAGAAAGCTAGAAAAACTAACTGAACTAACTTTCTGTAAATATGGGAACTACTTTCAACTAAGTAACAGAAGATAGTTAGCACATAAATAACACACGTGGCATAAGTGCCTTCTGCATTACTTTTATCACGCGGTGTGTTTTAACTAGATTGCAAATTGTCTAGGCATTTTTTTAATTTCTTGTTCCTTTTCGATTATACCTCTTAGAGAATATTATATTCTGCAGAAAAACTAAGGTGTGTTAGGCCCAAGATCTTAGGGGAAATGGGATGAAAAAGAAACTTATTATTTTTCTTTTAGGGTTTTACTTTGCATCTCATATAACATCTATTTGTATCCCTTAGAAAAGTTCAAGAGTTGTAACACACTTCCCCCATAAATACACAATGTCTTATTTTAAGAAAGTAATTCCTAATTAATGCAGTGCCTTATTTATAGGTACTAGTGCTGCTTGGATTTATGGAATAAAAACATGCATCATGTCTAGGGATGTAAATGGGCCAGGCTGGCCCAGCCCAGCCTACGGCCTGGCCTACATTGAGCCCAGGCCAGGCCCGACATTTCAGAAAAGTAGAGTAGGCTTAGGCTTATAAAAAAGTTTTTTTAATAAAAGGCCATAGACCAATTTTGTCAAGCCCGGCCTACAGCCTTATAGGCTGGCCTATTTAATTTATTAAAATAAAATAATAAAATAATATTTATTTTATGTGGCAAAGACACAAAGTACCAAATACCAATATCTCTTACTTTTTGTGCTATTTTATTTTATGAAAGGAAAACTTTTCTAATGTCTCCAAATTTTACATGATGTTGCAGCTTAATACCATGGAGCAATAGGTACCTTGCTGGATTATGATGTTACTGATGAAGATATTTCAATAATACTCTTCTTTTCCTTGTCTTGATGGTAGTTTAAAGATTTTTAGATGAATGACATTCTCTTGTAGACTTTATTTCAGCATCCAGTAATTGTATTTTTCTTATTTTTCCCATTTCTTTGACTCTATTCCTCTATGATATACATTCTAGAGCTGAGGTATTATGTTGACTCTTTCTTGTTTGTCATTTTTTTTATGAGAAGTACTAGTGCATGCATGAATGGAACTTTCTTTGCTCTATACAATTATTTTTTTTGCTTAGTATATGTAGTGGGAGGCCTACAAGGCCTGTAGGCCATGTCAGGCTTTCTTATTTTTGAAAATGGGCCGGGCTTGGCCTACAAATAAAGCCTTTAATAGGCCAGAAGGCCAGATAGGCTGAATTTTTTTTGACGTAGGCTTGGGCCAGGATGGCCAAAGCCCAGCCCAGCCCAGCCCATTTACACCCCTAATCATGTCCCTTGAAATGTCAAAATTAATTTCTAACAATATGATACGCTTGGACAATCACTCGGAGGGGGGAAACCAGTAGTTTGGAGAGTCATAAGAAGCCTTGTGGGAACATGTTATATAGGCCATTGGTGGTGTGTAGAAGAGAGGATTTTTTTCGTAGTGTAAATGCTGAAACTCAGTGTGGTTGAAATTAGTTCTCAGAGAGAGGCTCTGAAAGTAACTGGCCTTGAAGGCCGAAACATGTGAGAAGGAAAAACAAAAAAATTTCTTGCGAAAACACACATGCAATAAAGACTCTTGCTTTAAGACAACATGATGTTATCTTTGTTTGTGATTCTAAACCACCAAGGAGGTCAGTGTCAGGTTTGAAGGGTTCAAACCCTCTAACGTTGATCCACACCACCCACGTCAAGATGCAAGAATACTTTCTTGAAAGCCACAAATTGACCACCACGAATAGGCTTGCTATGCGCTCAATAGGTGAAGAAGGAGGCTAGGTGAATGTGTTTAGAAGAGTGAAATTTTCAGCGTAAAATATCACAAAAGTGGCGCATGGAATAAAGGAGAATTGGCTAGGTATTTTTCTGAAAAACCTAAGGAAGAACTCCACCAAAGTTAGCACTCAAGAGGATGAGAGAAAGAGCTTTTATAAATTCAGATTTTTCTCCAAAAATCTTCCTTAAAGTGGCGCACAATCAAAGAAGAAAAATGTGGAGTTGTTTTAATTCAAAATTCTAAACAACCTTCCTTTTTCATCCTCATGAGATTATGTCTTAACATAATCAAATATTCTGACTTAATGGCCATCATATGGCCAGCCATATGTGCGCCTCATTCATCCCAAGAAACTGTCCAAATATGTTGAGTAGTTGTATTCATATTTGAATCAACTCACTCAATTATTCTCTCATCAAATCCAATCAGATTTGAGCTTATCTGGTTGACAAGATCACACTCATCACAACCCATGATGAGTGCCCAAATCATCCTTGAATGAGATCAAAGATCTCCTCTTGATACTAAGGATTTGTTCCAATCAAGATGTTATCTTACCTTTTGTTATGAAACAATTTTTCATAGCCAATTTAAATTCGAATTTAATTATTTAAATTCAAACGTTCAAACATTTAAAATCTAAATTCAAATTCAAAATTCAAAATTCAAAATTCAAAATTCCAATTCAAAATTCAAAATTCAAATTTCAAATTTCAAATTTCAAATTCAAAATTCGAATTTCAAAATTCAAATTCAAAATTCCAAATTCAAAATTCAAAATTCAAATTTCAAATTTCAAATTCAAAATTCAAAATTTAAATATTTGATAATTAATTTAACTAATTAAATTAATTAATAATGTCTTGGACCATCCAAGTCCATTAACCAAACCATGCGCCCTCTTCCTCTTAGGAGGGCTTCCAAACTTCTTCTTGGGCTAACAACCATTATTAGGCTCAATACCTTTAATGCTATATCATCTTGACAATAAGGTGTTAGTGTGTGACCCATTAGGCCCAACATAGCCACTGACATAAATGGGCTTGGGCCCAACAAGCCCATAACCTATCTAATGACAACACAAAGCACTAGCAATGCTTTGTTGCCCCAGAGCTAGTTAGATTAATGACTTGATCATCCTATTACACATATTTGGTTACCGTATATATTTCCTTTCGTCTCGGTTACCTTCCCATTAAACCTAGGGTAAGGAAACGTATCAACCCTTGCGGTTTAGGGTAAGCTTTATTCGAAATAGGGAATCTTCAATTTACTGACTCTAAAGGCAGATCATCTCATGATCTCTTTTACTATGCATAGATTCCCGAGTCCCTGTAAATGTCATCCTGATTTCTCCGGTTTACAGATAACCTAATCTCTCACAGAGATTTGACGAATCCCTTCAGCTTATCACCCTAGCCCTGTGCTCTTTCAGGACAAGCTCAACAGTGTACCTATGAGTCTCCATGTTTCAGGCAGACGAGGTATACAGTCAAAGCGTGCCTTCTAGAACACAGTCTCCATGTGAGATTTCCTCATAGAGTCTCTTTGTGGGTCTGTTCATAGCGAGCTATACCCTTATAGGTCCACCCACGACTTTAGCTAAGACATCTCCATATCTGTAGCTCATGAGGTCTTTACCTTGCATCCGAATACAAGTAGAAAATTCGTGCTAGTCTCATCCGAGATTACTGATCCCCATTCTCAGTGTCTCTAGACTAGGAACATAAAATTAGGAATAAACATCCGGTATCCTTAAATCCTCATGATCGTGATCTCATCACAGATACTTAATAGATACCTATTTTATTCCAAGGGGTTTATCCAGTTACTCATATAACGTATTAACAATAATATTGAGACAAAATATGAAACAGGATAAAGAGTGCTTTATTTATTTGCGACAATATAAAAGGTCTATATATGTCCTAATCTAATCAAAGATTGTCCCTGGGCAAGAACCAATCACCAAGAGATGAAAATAGGAGAAAAGGAGTTCATTAATTTTGGTATTAAACTGTTCATGTACACTGATTGATAAATGTTAAACCTGAATAATAATATAATTTGATGGCTATAAATGGCATTAAGTGTATTCCTCTGGGCCCAACTTAACTGTCTTTACTTTTCTAAGAAATATAATTTCTGTGGCCACAATAAATTTAAATTTGTTTAGCAGCATAATGAAGTACATAAGAATAAGATGAAATAGATAAAATTTATATTATATAATTCTATGACTGGTGTGCAAATAGGAATGCGAGAAAAAATGATCAGGTTCTTACCATGCAGGTGTAATTGTTATTTTTATGGCCCAATAATGTGAATTTTGTTCTTATGCTGAGACTGATCACCCATATGGCTACAGACGCTCTGCTGTTGTGGATGGCATCATTTCGGAGTATCAGAATGACCATAGAGGTTGACATTTATGATGACAGTGATAGTGAAGGGGCTAAGATTTATAAATTGCTGGAGATAACTGAAGAACCCAAATTCCTAATGGCCTATATGAGCCCAGAGCAGCTAAAATCTTTTGCTGTTTATAAGGCCAAATTAAATGTGAGACTGAGATTATATTCCTATTTTAATAGTATTCTATACACACAAAGATATTTATGATTTCAAATCCATCTTCAGGCAAGCAGACAGTCAGAAATGGAAAAATCAAATGAGAAAGCTTTGAAAGATGCTGGCTTGAAACATAGAGAAATCACACCATTTGAAACATAGAGAAATCACAAAGATGCTTGCTTGAAAGACCCACTCGTTTGCTTATCTCAAATGGCCCATAAAATCGCGGACTTAGCTTTTGATTGAGGAACTTTTCCAATGACCGGTGTTTGTAGGGCTGCATTTTAGAAAAACACGATCTCCCACTGCAAACTCCAACTCACGCCTGCCTTTGTCTATCAGATGCTTCATTCTTTCCCGGGCCTTGCATAAATTCTGTTTCATGACATTTAATGCAGCATCTCTTGCTTCTAGCCATTGATCTACTGCCTCTACTGTTACCCCTCCCTGATTTAATTTAATCACTACTGGAGGGTCTTTTCCATAGACTATTTTGAAGGGAGTCATATTTGTGGACATGTTATAGGAAGAATTAAACCAGAATTTTGCCCACGGAACCCATTTAACCCATCCCTTTGGGTTTCCATTTATGAAACACCGTAGGTAGGTTTCTAAGGTCCTATTAACTACTTTGGTCTGCCCATCTGTTTGTGGATGGTATGCAGAACTAAATTTCAACTTGGTATCTATTGCCTTAAACAACTCTCCCCAAAACTTGCTAACAAATATCTTATTCCTATCAGACACAATTGAACGGTGGAACCCATGTAGTCTTACCACTTCTCTTACAAACAGGGAAGCACTTGCTCAGCAGAAAAAGGATGAACTAGCGTAATAAAGTGGGCATATTTCGATAAACGGTCTACCACTACCATAATAGTGTCTTTCCCCCTGATTTAGGTAGCCCTCCAATGAAGTCCATGGAAAGGTCTTCCCACACTTGTTCTGATATTGGTAAAGGCTGTAGCAAACCGGTTGGTTGAAGACTTCAGTATTTTTGCTGCTGACATACACCACAAGACCTCACATATTCTGCCACATCTCTACGCATTCCCTTCCACCAAAACAGTGCTACAATTCTCTTGTATGTGCGCAGCTCTCCTGAATGTCCTCCCCAAAGGAGAATCATGAAATTCTCGTAATAACAAAGGGATTTGTGGAGAAGAATTAGGGATAACCAATTTATCATGGAACCAAAGACAACCTTTAGACACCTGGTATCCTGGATGAGAATTTGGATGTTGCATTAAATCCAAAAAAATGGACTTGGTTACTGGATCAGCCAACACCTCTTCTGCCAAGTTCTGAAGATCTGGGCTGGACATTAAGGACAATGCCTTACAATCCATCATTCTTGACAAAGCATCAGCTGCTTTATTCTCCACCCCAGGTTTGTATTGGACTTCAAAATCATAGCCTAACAGTTTGGTGACCCATCTTTGCTGTCCCTCTACAATCAACCGTTGCTCTGTGAGATACTTTAAGCTCCTTTGGTCTGTTCTAATAATGAAATGGCGTCCCAGTAGGTAATGACGCCACTTCTGAACCGCAAACACAATAGCCTTCAGTTCTCTCTCATAAACTGATAAGGATCTAGCAGAATCTGAAAAAGTCTGACTTAAATAAGCTATTGGGTGATTTTTTTGCATGAGAACTGCCCCCATACCTATACCAGAAGTATCAGTCTCCACAATAAATGTTTAAGAAAAGTCAGGCATTGCTAGTGCAGGCAGTTGCAGCATAACATTCTTTAACTCCACAAACGCAGCTTGAGCCTGTTCTCCCCATTTAAAATTGTCCTTCTTTAATAGCTGGGTGAGTGGCCTTGCAATATGGCCATAATTCTTCATGAACCTCCTGTAATACCCGGATAACCCCAAGAACACACGTAGAACCTTCAGATTCTTGGGAGCTGGCCATTGTTGCACTGCCTCTACTTTTTAGGATCTGCCTTTACCCCTGCACTGGAAATTATGTGTCCAAATATTCTAGCTCTTGTTTCAATAAACTGCATTTTTTTCTATTCTCATAAAATTGATGCTTTAGCAATACTTCCATCACTTGTAGCAATTGGTTCACATGTGTGGGCTCATCTTTGCTATATACAAGTATATCATAAAAAAAACCAAAACAAACTTTCGAAGGAAAGGACGAAATACCTCGTTCATCAAGGACTGAAAAGTGGAGGGTGCGTTTCTCAATCCAAACGACATCACCATGTATTCATAGTGTCCCTCGTGCGTTCTGAAAGCTGTTTTTTTCGATGTCTTCTGGTTGCATTTTAATCTGATGATATCCAGATTTCAGGTCCAACTTGGAAAACCACCTTGCTCTATCCAACTCATCCAGTAATTCATCAATAACAGGGAGTGGGAATTTATCCGGTATGATGCTTTTGTTGAGAACCCTATAATCAACACAAAACCTCCAACTTCCATCTTTTTTCCTCACTAGTTACAATGGACTAGAGTATGGGCTTATACAAGGTCGAATCCATCCAGAAGCCAACATATCCCCCACAAACTTCTCTATCTCTTCCTTTTGGTAATGAGGGTACCTATATGGTCGGATGTTAGGAATTGATGCACCTTCTTTCAATAAGATTCTGTGGTCACAGTATCTCGGAGGTGGCATTCCTGTGGGTAATTTGAACACCATATGGAATTCTTCTAACATCTCTGCAATTTCAATCGGCAGCCCATCTTCTCTTTCTTCCTCCTTTGTCATCAGATGCGGTTCAATATAATAACTCTCTTCTCCCTTCCTTACTATCTTCCCCAATATTTTTAAGGACACTCTCTCCCTAGATAACAAAGGATCTCCCCTCAACTTCTTCATCTGTCCATTCCATCGTACCCGTAAGAGGGACTGTTTGAAATTAGCTTGGATTTCCCCAAGCCTTTCCAACCAAGAGTATCCCAAAATCACATCCACCCCTCCCAAGTCAAATAGGAAAAAATCCTGCACCACTGGCATACCTGAAAGGTTTAGCAACATCCCTTTGCATACACCATGGCTTTGAGCTTTGTATCCATCTCCCATATCCACGGAATATCGAGCAGCTCGTTCAACTCCTCTGTTATTTGCCAAGCTAAAAAGTTATGCGAAGCTCCCGTGTCTATTAACACTGTGACACGTTTTCCCCTGATCTCCCCCCATAACTTCAGCGAATGGTTCGATGTCAGCCTACTAACCTATGCATGCTTAGCCTCAAGTCCTCACCTTTGCCTCTGTCATCTTCTTCACACACCGCATCCATAACCTCATTCTCAGGTTCCAATTCGCCCACACCAACCAGCATAACAGGAAAGCTTGCGTTTTGGCACACATGGTCAAAAGTATAAGGAGCATCACATCGGAAACACAGATTCCTCCGTCGTCCGTCATTCCATTCCTCCGACGAAAGCCTCCAGAAGTGTGAATCGCGAGCTCCGTTAAACGAATTAGGGTTTCCCCCACTTCCAATCGATTCGGTCCCCCATTTCTTTTCATTATTTGACACTTGATTTCCACCAAACCCATCGTTCCTCATTTGTCCTCCTGATTAAGTCGAGTTACGTGACCCACTAAAGCTTGGCCCATTATTTCCTTCAGTGGTTCTATTATTGGGCCTGTGATCTGTTTGGTTCGAGGCACTATTCGTCAAGGCGAGCCGCGAATGCAGCCCACTTCCATGCCCTCCTCCACTGCTATTCCCTATCACTGGTACTCCCATCTTTTCTTTAACCTTCTCTTTCTCCTCAATACGTTGAGCCAATGTCATCATCCTCCCCAACTCTGTCAGGTCATGGAGCCTTATTTCTGCTCGAATGTCTTCCCTCAATCCATTCAAGAAGGCAGCCCTAATCATTTCCTCATCTGCATGTCTTAGTGGTGCTGATAGTAGCTCAAATTTTTCACGATATTCAGCAACGGTTCCCTCCTGATGGAGGCTCATGAGTGCTTCATACGGATTCCCAGACCATGAGAAATGAAATCTCTCTAATACCGCTAATCGAAAAACATCCCACGTAATGTTGGGGTTTCAGTTTTCCCACCACTGAAACCAGTTTAACGCCCTTCCTTCTAGACAAATTGCGGCCTTTTGAACATGTTCCTCTATTGGAATGTGGTTGATCTGGAAATAATGTTCAACATGGTACAACCACCCATATGGGTCATCACCATTAAAGTATGGCACTTCTACTCTTCTTGCTCGCTCTTCATCTCTGGTTCGACTGACTCTGTCCCTTTGCCTTTCTTCCCTATTCCTGTCCGTGTTTGGGCTCCGATATTTGCTTCCACTTTCATTCCTCGACCCTCGGTCTTCCATTCTGAGGACATTCACGCTGTCCACTAGTTCTACGACGTTTGCGCTATGTTGACGAATGGAGTCTTCAATTCCTCCTAATCGTTCGTTAACTCGAATGCTCCCTCTGTCCAAATCTTCTATTCGCGATTCCATCCTCGTTAGAACTATATAATTTCCTCTGTTTTTTTTTTAGGATCAGTAGAGCTTTGATACCAAATTAATGGTACCCTGGAGAACTTGCTATTAATTGTTCGACTATAATCAATCTAAAAAAAACAGAATAACAACAATTATGTACATCATCATTTCTCTAGAAATACCTGTGTAAATTTATTTCATTACTCATGAAAAACTCAACACAACCCATCACCTAATTATAGAAAATTCAATAACAAACTCTAGCCCCTCACCATCATGACAGGGACATACATTGGAAAGTAAATGTCAATTTCAGATCTACTACTATCACCGCTATAATGCAGCAATTACAGACTCCATTATTCACAATGAAAAAACAAACAAGGAAGAAGACACTTGTTTAAACCGGTAGACTCTCCATTTCCCTAGCTCCCTCTACAATACAATACCCGTTTGTAGAGCTACCATAATCCTTACTCTCGTGGATACAAAAATGCTCCCCCTTTTCTTTACTCTCACTTTCTTTATAACTACCTTCCTTCACGCTGCTTTGCTTCCCAATTTCTTCCGAGCCAGTCAGCATGTGCCAGCTGTCCACTATGGGCATAACTAACTTTGTGCTCTGATCATCCTTTGGTTCCACCATCACTCTCTGATTGTCACCATCGTTTTGGGCTCTTTGCACCATGCCTCTCAGATCTGTAATTCCATTTTGGGCTTGGGCTGATTGGTCAATTACCTGGACTGTTGACTTTGACACATGTTTATCCTGTTGCTTCTCCTTTTTTGTTGGGTTGGGTTCCTTTTTATCCTTTTCCTTGTGTATACTCTTGGGAATAGCTCCAGTGGCTCATCACTCTGCTATTGTGGATGACATCATTTCGGAGTATCAGAATGACCACAGAGGTTGACATATTTATGATGACAGTGATAGTGAAGGGGCTAAGACTTATAAATTGCTGGAGACAACTGAAGAACCCGAATTCCTAATGGCCTATATGAGCCCAGAGCAGCTAAAATCTTTTGCTGCTTATAAGGCCAAATTAAATGTGATACTGAGATTATATTCCTATTTTAATAATAGTCTATACACACAAAGATATTTATGATTTCAAATCCATCTTCAGGCAAGCAGACAGTTAGAAATGGAAAAATCTAAGAAAGCTTTGAAAGATGCTGGCTTGAAACATAGAGAAAACACACCATTTATGAGGTTAAGGGTAGTTGGATTAACTTGAAAAACTCGACAAGACAACCTAAAGAAGGCATAGTAACAATCTGGAACCCCACAGAGAAGCATGTAAGGCTTGTGAGCCAATTGCAAAGATTAGTCATATTTCTTTGTGTCCATAATCTTTCAATAATTCTGGGGTTGTAGCTTTGTATGCAAACAGTTTCCTCATCCATTCCTAGCTAAGTACCACACACTTCCTTTCCTTTCTTCCCCTACCTTTTAATAAATTTTTATCATGGACATCAGTAAATTTCTCACAATTGTTGCAAATGTGACAGTGTTAGGAGTTGGTAGAGGGAGAAGCATATGCAATTGCAGGCTCATACCGTCAGGTTCTGATATGGATATCCTTCGCTTGCAGACTAGAGGATCTTCTAACAAGTGGTTGCCTTTATCTATAAATGCAAAGGAATAGTTTAAGTAGGTATCTAACAATCAAAATAGTATGAAAGAAAGAAAAAGGAATTTTTACTAGTCTTTGTTCTCTTTATGTCAAATTCTAAATCCAGCTTATTGTTGTCCTTTGTAGGCCATTTTTCACTTGTCGAAAATTGATTTCATTGTCAAGTTTGAGTGGCATCCCTCTTTCCAAGTATTTTGACTCCCTAATCCTTTTGCTATCAGTTAAAAAAGAATAGCAAGAAAATATTTTACATTCCCTTGTCATTATTCTTATACAGTGAGCTCGATGTTGCTGCATATGTTGTGTATGTGGGGGTATTGTAAATAATAGAATTATTTTATTATTATTTTGTAATAGTTAGAATACTCTATCAGTGTATTTGGGCTTAGCCCATTAGATTTTTTAGTCTCTTTAAATAGAGAACTCTTGTACAAATATTATACAATTCAATAATATTCAAATCTTATTTTCTTGATGGTAGCAGAGCTCTCGATTCTGAGGGCTCTGCTTTCGCAAATCACTACCTCTAAAAACCAAATCTTTTTTTCCTCTCGCCGTCACAAAGCTGCCGTCGGAAAAAAATTTCCGGGGACTTTTTGGACCGTGAGAACCCCTATTTCACTATGTTTTCTTAGATCTATCAGTTTACGGAGGTTTCTTTGATGACCGAAACAACTAAAAAAAAAGTACTGTTCACGCGACACTGTTCACCGGGTACTGTTCATCGGGAAAAAAAGAAGAGATAAATTTATTTTATTTTTCTGATCAACTATGCTTGGTAAGATCACACACCCTACATCTCTCCTTACATCTTGCACTGATTTCAAAAATTCATGGATTATGGATTTTGGTGCAACTGATCATATGACCTATCTAGCTGATTCTTTTCTTTCATATCACCCTACTAGTGGTATCCGTACTATAGCTATAGGAGATGGATCCCACAAATCAGTTGTGGGTTCTAGTAACATTCAAATTCAACCTTCCTTATTTTTATAGAATGCTCTTTATGTTCCTCAACTCTCTACCAATCTTATCTCCACTTATAAGCTTACAATGGGGATATCACCATAGGAAGGACGGTTGGAGTTGCTAAGGAGCAAGGTGGGTTGTACTATCTCATTCCAGAGCATGCTACAAGGGATACCGGGTGTGACACCCTCCCCTTGTATGCATCCAAGGAAGAAGTCTGCTAAATCTTATTAGAGTTGCAACGTTACGTATTAAAATCTGAAAATGCACTTTTAAGTCACAATTAAAAGCTTGTATTGAATTCGGGTTTCATAGGAAAAGCGGTGAAGAGTTTCATAAAACGTTGGTGCTGAAACAACGATTTCTTCCATGTAAAACAGTCTATCTTGCAAAAATATTTTAAAATTGAGCTTACAAGATTTCTAAAATTTTCTTTGACACAAAGAAAGTAGACACCTGGGGCTTCACGTACATATAAAATATAGTCCATTCGGAGTTTGTAGCCCCAGAAATAGAACTCGCGAAATACATGTTAAATCAGTGCAATTTGTCCAAAACATACCTGACTTGCAAAAATCATATAAAATCGGGCTTACAAGCTTTCGACATAAACTTTATATAATTTAAAAATAGACATCTGGGGCTTTACGTTCATATAAATAATATCTTAATCGGAGGTCTGTAGCCCCAGATACAGAACTCGCAAAATGCTTGAAACATCAGAGAAAAATCCAAATTTCATTCTTGCTGTATTTATTCTAGAAAATCTTATTATCATGAGCTAATTGAACTCTGCATGCTTCTGATAAATTACAATCATACAAAATCCAATTATCGCTAGCAATTGACTCTTATTATCATATCTATTTTTAGCCAATTAAATCATACCTTACCGTTATAAGACTTGACTTTTTCACACTGAACTTCTGAACAACAGTAGCATGATACATGGTTACCGGGATTCTATGCAGAAACGTAAACTTCCTAATACAACAATGTTTCACAACAAATCAGAACACGAAATCAAAAGTGCGAATCATTATAACATTACATTAACTTTGACGTTCCACACTTCATCAATCAAAAACAGCGAGCACATGTAGCATGATCAAACAACAGTGAATATAAACAGAATTTTTCCAAGACAACACTTCATCAAATACTTCTTCGTCTTCCTGCAATTTTATAAAAATTGAGCCCCCGAAGGGGTGAGAAAAATACCAGTAGTGTGGCAGAAAATCCAGCAATGCAACAATGTTAACTTAGATGCAGAATTTACAATATTGTCACGTCATCAAATAATTCTAGAACAGATACTAAAATGTAATCAGAATGCGTATATAACGCCAGAATACTGTATGTTTGTAGCACTAGGGTGCACATACTAGCTAACACAATGGAGATTCCATTTGGCCCAACAGAGGGAATTCCAACTGCGACCTATACGAACTGAGCCACGGTTCCTTCTCCCTGGTACCTGAGGGATGCCTATATGATGCATGCTCAAACATATGCTTCCTTTTATCAAATATTTCTATTTCCAAACTGAATGTATAATGCTGTATGGGATGATATGTTTTGCTTCATACACATGACAAAATGCAGATTTATGATGTTCACGTGCATGACTAAATATCAGAATCAGAAAATCATAGTGCACATGACTATGACAACAGAAATTCGAAGCACAATGTATTTCCAAAATAAAATTTCCAACAATTCATATTCCAAGCCAAATTACCGTTACTTTCAGACAGAATCAGATTAAGGCACATGAGCAACAAGTCACAAATTCATAAACTAAATTAACAGTCACAAAGGGTAATCCAACGAACACTTACATGATAATTTAGAGTTCCAACCGAAATCTCACCAAGTCAGCCCTTTTTTATTAGAGACTCGGGCACCTTATCCACACAATTCCAAATCAGAATTCTATAGTATTTTTCATATAATTCACAAGTAATTTCCATGCTTCCAATTCTAGGCTTTTAGTCGAAATGCCATGCTTCAATTACTAATTTAATTTCTGACTTAATTGTTTTAACTTTATCAATTGTTAACAAGTGACATAACTATAATTCCTATGCATGCAATTCGATTTTCTTGACTATCCACTAAGTGCTACAAATTTATCATCTACATAGCACTATCTACATGGTTTGGGGTGCGCTAAGAATGCATAAAACATGCTGCCTACATAGGCTATAAACACATGTGGGGCTTGATTCAAATCGGATATCAAGGTGCTTATACTAATTTAATTTTTCTAACAAAGAGTTTATTTTACCAATTGCTAGCAATTGACAAAATCCCAAGGTTCCTTATGCATACAGATTTGATTTCTTTGTGCTTGCGAGCACTAGGTCCCTGGGGCGGTTCTAAGGAGCAGAAACAAAGGAATAAGAGTGACCAAAAACTAACTCCCTAGGACATACATGCAGGCGAACAGTGAAGGGAATAAGGAGCTTAAAGTTCGGTCTTTACCTCCTTGCATGTTCACCAAAATTCGCCAATCAGTTAGGGAAACAACCACTAAATTTTTTTTAACAGCACCTTCGCCCTTCTCCATTCCAAGAGCCTGAGTTTCAAACTGCATGCAGTGAAGAATAATTCCATCAAACCGAATCAGGTGGTGAGAAGCAATGAGCTGATGAAGGCACCTTACCTCCTTGGGTTTATGGTTCGGCCGAGCTATAGAGAAGGGAGAGAATTGCGATTTTAGGGTCCTGAGTTCTTCCCTTAGAGCCTTGTGACATGAGAAGGAGACGAGAATAAAAATATAAAAGGTTATGCAAGCTTGTTGTTTGGTATACGATCGAACCAGGAGAAGAATAAAAGAAGATGAGCTTTGGTGTTTGGGGTGCTCTTCCTTGGAGATTGCGGCCTTGTGGGAAGGGGAATGGCTGGGTTTGATTCTGATTAACGTGATAAGCACTCATCTTTGGTGTTTCCTTACCATGCGCACAAGAATGAGGGAGTGAGGGTTCAAGCTGATCATAAATTTTGACTCAACTGCAAGCAGAATCAGATTGCTCTCTCTTGGTTGGCTTGCGGCTTGGAGGGGAAAGTAAGGTGATTAAATTCTGAACACCAAGCAACACACAAACTCGGGCTTGACTCCTTCTGCTAAGCGCATGAGAATGGAAAGATAAGAAGGGGTATGTGTTTGTTCTTTGGCCAATCAAGAGAAGCATGCAGATTTTGTGAGAGATAAACTAATGGTTCATGGATAGGAAGGGTGTGGGCTGAATCAAGTCCTCCCATAATGACCTTTGGCCGTCGGTCACTGAAGGGAGTTTAGGCCCAATATGCTTTTCCTCATGACTACTATTGCATGTACTTACTAAGTAGTAACTAAGGTTCTTACGTATGGTAGTTAAACTTGGTCTTATCCTACTCATACTTATTATTTCATATACCTTCCAAGTATTAATTAAGGCTTTTATATGTTATGATTAAATTAATCCTATCCTTTTAACTAGGGTTTTTGAATTCTTAAAATATATATATACTCACTTATAATTGCAATTAAAATAATTTTCCTAACTTAAATTAATTCCACCCTAAATATATATATATATATATATATATATATATATATATATATATATATATATATATATATGAATTCGAATTCAAGGCATGCTTCCACATTCCTAATTGCAATTTATATAAGTTCCTAATTATGCGGGATGTTACACTCTCCCCACCAAAATTTAAAGTTTGTCCCCAAACTTCGTCCGACCATCCCGAAAACTACTTAAGTCGAATGCCTAACACAATTGCATTCATGCAATATGTTATATTACATCCAGATAGGCATATATAAGGTCATCAAACATTAATCCGAGTAATACAAACAAATTGTACTTTACATGTTCATCAGATATATATATATATATATATATATATATATATATATATATATATATATATATATATATATATATACAAAGGTTTACTCACATGGAAGCTTAATCATAACAAAACAAATGTATGGTTCCTTTTTAATAACATAAAAAGTCGTGCTACAACAAAGATGGAGTAAAACCGACGTATGAGCTTACTAACCAAGAACTCCAGCTATCAACAATTATAATGAAGCTAAAGGCTCTAGCACATATTTGGGTTGGCAAACTAGACAAATCCATTTACAAAACACTTCTTCACTATATAAACTTTATACTCGATAGTTTGAAAAAAAACAGCCCCCTAGGTTTCCACTTTCAGGATCTCTTTTTAAGACCCCGAGAATTACTATTCTAGTGCCTAAATAAGATATGAATCCGGTTCTATGCCTGTATACATTTGTGACTATCCATTATCGTTATTATTTATGTTTCTTGTTTCTTTATGTGTGTCAATATCAATAACGTGTCACCCTGCCTTTTATACATTCCTACATAAGACCATACAATCATCTTGTTTACGTTATTTATTGTGTCCCAATAATTTAGTCCTAAAAATTACGCTAACTGCAGCTATACATGTCGTCCTCTCACTTATGTACCTGCTATACTTACTATACCAAAATGCACATCATTACCTACAAGATGACTCTAGAGTTTTATGCATAATTGGTTGAAAAGTTAACAGTTAAATTTACAAGGTTACTTCACAATTGGTAACACAAACAGAGTTTCACGATTCCGAGCTAGACAAATTAAACAAACTAGACAACACTTGTCTATTACTTGCACAAACAGAGAGACTGATTAACTAGGACCTTCAATTACAAATATTTCATCTTTGCAGTTTACATGTTAAAAATTAGAGTTATAACCACTTCCTAACTTACTCCTTACATATGATAAATTCAGTTCACTAATTAAACACATCACATAATTGCCTTATATTCAGATTTCAAGACTAATTACCTTACTTGATAAGCATCACAAACGGAATTCCATAACTTAGTAGCCTTCAGAACATCAAGCAAGTAAAACAAGACACATCACATTCCAAATTACAATTAGAAAAGCCTTCATGAAATCACAAAGCTTCAATACCGAGAGTTTAATTAGACCATCCATCCAATGCTTTTATTTTCTAAGGACCTTAGTCCATCATCTTAGAGGCAAGCAAGAAGGAAAAGAAAAGAAAAAAGAAAAAAAGAAAATTTAAAGTACTAATCAAGTGAGTAGTATGATATTTGATACTATTTTTCGGGAAAGAAAGAATTACATTGATGGATAGTGGTTTTACCAAGCACACATGGTTTAGGAGTCACCTCTAATTAAGCTCGAAATACTAGATTAAGGTAAGAGAAAAAGAGGGACATATAATGAAAGCTGTGTGTTTTTAAACTCTATAGTGGAAGCCGAATTATATAGACAAATGTAAGGAATACAGAGATTCTGATGTACTACTCCTAATTGCCTTGATTACATGAGATGTTAAGTCTGTTCACTTATTCTGTAGATACTGTCTAAATATTTTCCTAGGATCAAGGGTCACAAAGTCTATTCTTTTTAAAACGTATTCAACAAAACCACGGATACTAACCAGTCATGCATACAACTAATCAATTCTATCATGCTCTTCATACATATCATGTTAAGTGGTACCTCTCATACAGTTCGTCAAAACACCCATATGAGGAAACTTCCTCGAGCTTTCCGCTGTCCTAGGTACCTCAGATGTAATTGACTCCACTGATCAGAGGATCCATTAACCATGACATGAACTTTCCAATCATCAATACACATTACAATTTTGAAACAACTACCAAACATAACCCACCAAAATAGACCATGCTTTCATAATTCAAGTTCACAATAACCAATTAGAGTGATAAGTTAAAAAATACGGCCACACCCGTAGAAACAAGGTCAAAGTAAATTTTTCGATTTTTCTTATGTTCATATTATCACAAGATGCAGCTATTTTAGTTTTCTTCTTACAGAACTTTAGTCTCAAAATAACTTCAAAATGAACTTCATGAGGGGTAAAACAACTGAGTTACATGAATCCTTTTTAGCTTTCATACTACTTGATTTGAAATACAGCCACTAACAAAACCACACCCTTCACATCAAATTCGCTTCAGATGCTCTTCATAGTATATACCACGCATTAAATCCATTTTTCAACATAACAGAGAGTTCATAAAATCGAGTGCTCAAAACAAAAATAACACCACCAGGTTCCCAAAATAGAAGCGTCTCCATGAAGTAAATAGACTAAAACAGAACCCACACATTCAGATTACAAAACAAATTGAATTTCTCGAGCACCGTACTCAAACCGAATTTAACTAGACGTCACTACTATGGAGATTACATTCTAGGCGGTTAAAATAAATCAACCAATTCATAAACTCAATTTCTTATATTCGACCAACAATCCAGTTTCAAATATTTCTCTTCACTTGCTATACCTGACAAACCGATACCAAGATAAAATTTTTCATACATTCAATTTATCAAACAGAAAACAACTCACTCTTAATACATACTTAAGCACCAATTCAGTCTCGAAAGATTGTTCATTTCTACCTTCAATCATATGGTACTACAAAACATAATTTACTTATTCCAACTATTCAAGTCATTTTCTAGATTAACTTCCCACCTATTTTCATGCATAGGTACTAAGACCACCAACCAAATTTTTTCATTAAAATATTCTTGGTGCATGATAATTTGACACCATCGTGTTACCGAAGAATGTGTTGGCCAGACCCACTCCTGGTAACAGCTGAGATATCATTTCATCAAACACGGGGAGTCATCAAAATTCTAGACTTCAATATTTATTCGTCGTTCAGCATTATTCAATTACAATCTATCACACGTCAGACATCTCTCTTGAGGAGGTCTTCGTGCATCGTTCATACTGCCTCTTCTTTCGTAATGCCAAACAACGAGTGGATCCTACTCATTGCATGGCATACACGATAGTAGACTCAAGGCTAATACACGATTCCTACTTCAAGACAGAATTTCAAATAAACAACTCATACAATTATACAATTCAAACATATCAATTTAGGTGCAATACAGCACAACCAGACAGCTCTTACGCAATTTGGCAACAGCAAACGATTCAAGTCAAATATTTCAATGCGGTGGATGTACATCATAACCAAACAGGACGCATACTAAAACCGTACCTAATACATCGGAAACCCAACAATACAACACACTGTCATCAAGGGTCAAAACCGCTCCGAGTAAGCAATACAGCAAGGTGATTTCAATATACCTCTAACATTTTAATTATGTTAATTTCCGCAATTTAAAGGAACAATTCAATACACGCTGTTAGGTGGTTTGCTGATGGTGGAAAATTATAAGTTCTGATAGGGGACGTTCCTCTGTTCTTGCGGAACACAGATTCGTTCCCTTAGTACCAACCCAAGTGTGCAAGTGCACACATCAAGTAATAAAGGGAGTATTAATGCCCAAATTATCGTTCCCACGAGGATAGAATCCTAATTATTGTCTTACACTGTTTTATAAAGAATGAAAATGAGAAGAAAAGTTAGTAAATGAACTGTCTGGTCAAATGTTCCCTACTGTCTTGACAACATTCCTCAGGAACAGTAGATTCAATCTGCTGGCAAACAATTACTCGCTGCGTTATGTATGTAATCCTTCCTGTTTAGAAGAAGGTGAGATAATAATCATTGGAGTTGATAATTATAATTATATAAATTAAAAAAACCACTAAAGCAGAAATAACTATAATCAAGAGACAACAGGGTGATGTTTTATAACAGTTAAACAGAAGGAACGGATTCACTGATTCACTCTTAAATAGTTGTTTTCTCTGCTCAAAACTTAGCACTTCTTGGCTTTGTCCCAGTTTCTTGTGTGCCAACTCTGATTCCTCAGCTCATGGACTAGATGGCTCACAAGTTTCCATATTCCTACGGCTCCTTTGACTCCAACAGGTACTTAGTACAGAACCTTAAAATGGACGAGTTGGCCCCTTATTCCTAAGGTGACCAATAGTGTTTATGCCATAACACTACCTTCCCCCAATGACTAAGCTGTCTGAAATCCCTTCCTTATGGAAGTTCCTTTCTCAGTATGTGCCCAATTTCCATTGGTACACAATGAATATAGCTCACTTAGCCAAAGAAATACAAAAAGCTTCAGTCAAGAGTTTTGAAAACAGTTCTTTAAGAGTTTCACAGATTACCCGTTCCACAGATAGTTCAGCTCATGGCTGATATTTTAAACATAATTATTCCCAACTGAAGTCCCATAGACCCGAGATTCAGTTAAGAGATAACGAATGGAACGAAAAGAAAAACACTTATATTAATTTAAAAGACAATTTACAGAAGAAACAGAAAATGGAGAAAAATGGGTTATTGCTCGTGAGGAGTCTTAATGGTTGATACAGAGAAGAGAAGAGGGGTTGTCACTTAACTATAGTTACAACTTAAAATAAATCTAAGCTACTAACTACTACTACTACTACTAGGTGATCTCTTCCTTTCGAACTTCAAACCCTCCAGGATTTGATGATGTTTTTGTGTGTGGGTCGTCCTATTTATAGATGGAAGAGGAGTGGCAGTCTTGTAAATCCTTTAGAGCAAGTTGCTTGAATCAGGGGATGAGATGGTGGCAGCAGAGTGTGGAGACTGTGCAGATTGATGGATGGAACAGGTTTTGGTGATGATTAGACGTTTTTTGCAGTATGCCCTATGCCTTGATTTCTTTTTCAGCCAATGAGAACTCTTGATTCTCTGCTCTTCACATTTCCAGCTGCTCAGTTGGTGCACCGCCTTGCTTTTAGAAGACTTTAACTCCACGTTATCAGCAAAGTGTACATAGGCATTAAATGAGTGGAGCAGGTGCATTAAATGTGTCTCAGTCCGTTCCCCTTTTAATATATTTTAAAGGAATACGTTACCATACGTTCCCCCACTGTGTTTTTGTCACAAATGTGTAAAACAAGTGATTTTTGTGCTGAAGTTGCTCATCAGATGAGGGAACATGTGGTATTTTGCCATCAAAATGGGCTTAGATGGGAACGAATTTACGTCCCATCACACGCCAATCACGATTCAGGCAATCCAGTAATTTAATTCTAACATACTGTAGCCAGCAAACAGTCCAACAACGATATTCAAACAACAAACAATTCAGCAAATATACATAATCAGCAAACAACTCAACAATCATACACAAACACCATGAATCAAAACTGCTCTGATACCATTTAGTGTGACACCCTCCCCTGTATGCATCTAAGGAAGAAATCTGCTAAATCTTATTAGAGTCGCAACGTTACGTATTAAAATCTGAAAATGCAATTTTAAGTCACAATTAAAAGCTTGTATTGAATTCGGGTTTCATAGGAAAAGCGGTGAAGAGTTTCATAAAACGTTGGTGCTGAAACAACGATTTCTTCCATGTAAAACAATCTATCTTGCAAAAATCATTTAAAATTCAGCTTAAGAGCTTTCTAAAATTTTCTTTGACACGGAGAAAGTAGACACCTGGGGCTTCACGTACATATAAAATATAGTCCATTCGGAGTTCGGTAGCCCCAGAAACAGAACTCGCGAGATACATGTTAAATCAGTGCAATTTGTCCAAAACATACCTGACTTGCAAAAATCATATAAAATCGGGCTTACAAGCTTTCGACATAAACTTTATATAATTTAAAAATAGACATCTGGGGCTTTACGTTCATATAAATAATATCTCAATCGGAGGTCTGTAGCCCCAGATACAGAACTCGCAAAATGCTTGAGACATCAGAGAAAAATCCAAATTTCATTCTTGCTGTATTTATTCTAGAAAATCTTATTATCATGAGCTAATTGAACTCTGCATGCTTCTGATAAATTACAATCATACAAAATCCAATTCTCGCTAGCAATTGACTCTTATTATCATATCTATTTTTAGCCAATTAAATCATATCGTACCGTTATAAGACTGGACTTTTTCACACTGAACTTCTGAACAACAGTAGCATGATACATGGTTACCGGGATTCTATGCAGAAACGTAAACTTCCTAATACAACAATGTTTCACAACAAATCAGAACACAAAATCAAAAGTGCGAATCATTATAACATTACATTAACTTTGACGTTCCACACTTCATCAATCAAAAACAGCGAGCACATGTAGCATGATCAAACAACAGTGAATATAAACAGAATTTTTCCAAGACAACACTTCATCAAATACTTCTTCGTCTTCCTGCAATTTTATAAAAATTGAGCCCCCGAAGGGGTGAGAAAAATCCCAGTAGTGTGGCAGAAAATCCAGCAATGCAACAATGTTAACTTAGATGCAGAATTTACAATATTGTCACGTCATCAAATAATTCTAGAACAGATACTAAAATGTAATCAGAATGCGTATATAACGCCAGAATACTGTATGTTTGTAGCACTAGGGTGCACATACTAGCTAACACAATGGAGATTCCATTTGGCCCAACAGAGAGGAATTCCAACTGCGACCTATACGAACTGAGCCACGGTTCCTTCTCCCTGGTACCTGAGGGATGCCTATACGATGCATGCTCAAACATATTGTAACACCCTCCCTTGTGTGCACCCAAGAGAGTTGTTTGCTAAGCGGAATTAGAGTTCGTTCGTCATATATTTTAAGCACTGAAAAATCATTTTGATGTTGCTAATTAAAACTTATAATTGAAATCAGTTTCCTTATTAAATCAGAGTGTACTTTCAAAACTTCTTAACTTGCTGAAAATATTAATTTCTGGCAGACGTTGCTGTCTTGAAAAACTCGTGTAAAATCCATTTTTCAAAATTCCATTGTAACGTTTTCATAATCTGAAAATAGACACGTGGGGCTTCGCGTGCATATAAAATATAAGCGAATCGAAGGTCTGTAGCCCCACTAAATATAACTCGCAAAGTGCTCGCAAGACTGTTTAAAACCAACACTTAAATAAACGTCAGAAATTATTTTCGCAAAACGTTTATAGAATTTGTTTCCAAAATATTTGCTGATCATAAAAGTCTTAAAACAGCAATAAAATCATAATCCAACAATAATCCAAACTGCTCAGCTTAATACAGTCATCCAACAAATAAACAGCAAAAGTCCAGACAGCAGCGAATAACAGTAGATATCCATATAATCATGTCTTCATATGCTCTTCCGTCCTCCTGCCATTTTGTAAAAATAGCAGCCCCAAAGGGGTGAGAAAAATCCCAGTAGTGTGGCAACAAAACCAGTAATGCAACAATACTAACTAGATACAGAATTACAAAACAGTCACATCATCAGTTCAAATCCGTCAAATACTAATCATAATCATATTGCGTATATAACGCCAGAAGTACTGATCATATTGCGTATATAACGCCAGAAGTGTATGTTCATAGCACTACGGTGCACGTATCACTAACAGACACAATGGATATTCCTGGGTGGCTCCAACAGAAGGATTCCAACTGTGACATATGCGGACGGAAGCCAAGTGTCCCATACCCTGGTACCGAAGGGATGCCTACATGATGCGTGCTCAAACGTATGCATACTTCTCATAATTATTTTCAGATGTCAACATGAAACTCATGCATGTATGCTATGTCATGGATCACACACGAACATACAGTTAAAAATCATGAATGTGTATACATGACTAGATAATCATCAAGGTACATATATCTCATAGATTAAAATATCAGAATGTTGTATAACAATTATTCTCCACAACAGAATATCCAGCATATCATATCCATGAACAAAATACGAATATCGTATACTTAATTTAGATCCAAAGCATGAGAGCAACAGTTCACAATCCATGTACTAGCCAGCAGTCACAAAAGGTAATGCCACCAGACACTTACCTCACATGTCTCCATTAATTTACCAGGCAGCAGCTAAACTGATCCAAAGTCTCACAAGGTATGCGCACCTATAGGTATATACGAGCGCAATCCAATCAGAATATGTTTAAGCTTTTCCTTATAAATTACCAATGAGTTTCCAAGCTTAAGGGTTCATGCATCCATTCGGCCACCACAGCTATTTTCCCAAAGATATTCTAACTTTAATTTAAGCTTTACCAACATTAAACAGCGTGAATTTCTAATGTTCCTAACCAAGGCAGATTCAGTTATAACAAAAATTATACAAGACTTTATTCATAAAATTCCTATTTCTCTATTCAAGGTGTGCAAGAGAGAAGCCTATTATCATGTTGTCTAAATAATTTAAATGGAGTTTAGTTCATACCAAGACTCATCAAAATAGAATTTTATTCCCTATTAGCTACATGTCAGCCGAACAATGAGGAAAGGAGAAGAAGATTCTAAACACAACTTACATGTTCATAAGCGCACCCTAGACCATCATCAAGCAAGGAGCAGTCCTAACACTCCTCCTATGCTCCAAGAGACCGGTTCTAATTACATGCAAGGAAGGGAAGGCTTCGACCAAAGCTGAATCAAACGCATGCAAAGGAAATTTTACTCAGAACCGATCCAAGAACAAGTGAACAAGAAAACCCGAAGGAACACCTCACCTCCTTGATGGGTGTCTCGGCCGAACCAGTGGAATGGGGAAAAATGGTTGAGCTTGTTCTCAATCTCCTTTGATGTGGTCTACGGCTGATCAAGGAAAGAGGGATTGGAAGTTAAGTCATGGTTCTTTCCCTTGTTAAGCTCGCGGTTTTGAGGGAGTGGGGAGTAGGCTGGGTTTTCTAGCTTTTTCTTAGAATGTGCACCATTGTTTTTCTGTTCTCTTCTTAGTGATGCGTAAAGGGCTGAGTATGATGAGTAGACTTTCTTTTTCTTTTGTGATTCACGGACATATGAGGTGCGATTATTTGTTTGAGATAATAAGAAAGTGAAGTCTTAATTAGGGAGATGCTTGGCCGTGAGATAGAAGAGGGAATCCAAGTGTCACACATGCAAAGAATAGAAGGGTAGGTGTCATGCATGCAAGAGGGTGGAAGAGACTTTGTTTGACACCTATTACCCATGCATTGGCTGATTTGGTTTATCACATGGGACTTAATCAGAATTTTTGTCTCTTTTTCACTACCCTAGGCGTACAAAAGGGTGAGGGACCAAGATAGGATTTGCCAAGTGTTCTTCATGCAATGCTAAAGGGGACTAGGTGGTGCACATGCATAGAAGTGGAGGAGATCAAGATTGACACATGGAAGGCATGCATAGGGTGGCTGACTTACTTTTCGTTCATTGGTACACAATTAACAAGGCTGACTTGAGGTTGTCTAAGATTACAAGCAACCAGAATTTTTTATTCATCCTCTGCGCATAGAGGGACTACAAAAGTGGATGAGGTTTTGTCGTGTGGAAATTTTTAGCCAATCAAGGGCTGACTTGTTGTATGATTTAGGATTAGGTTATGATAAAATGAACCATTGGGCTGAACCAAATGCACCTCTTAAAGCCCCAAGGCTTCGGCCCACTCATGGACTTGAGTCCACAAAATATCCTAGTTCATTAGTCTACTAACTTATAATCTAACTTTATAATTCCCCAAGCCCTTTCAAATATTTTAATCTATCAATATGTTTTTATTAATTTATTTCTACATCTTCCAACTAAGGCTTCACATATCTAATAGGTACTCACCTACTATTGCAATTCAATAAATTCTCTTCTCAAAATTAATTCCACTCTAATAGCTATATAATTCGAGGACCAAGCGAATATTACATGTAATTCGAATTCTCTCACATGCCTTCTCATGCCTTATTGTTTCTTATGTATTTTCCCTAATTACGCGGGATGTTACACTCTCCCCACCTTATTTTGAAGTTTGTCCCCAAACTTTGTCCTACCATCCCAAAGGCTACTTAGTTCAAGTTCACAACAATTTCATTCAAGGTTCCTAGTTGTAATTGAATTGCTATTTATAATGACAGGCCACAAACGCAGCATAAAACCTCTTGCAGAAAAACACCAAATCCAAAGTTCACTTAAACTGAAAATTAATCTCATCAATACAAGTAGCATGCATCTAGTCGATAGGAACATCCCAAAATAACACCAATATATCTTGATGCACACAAAGCAGATATAAAACCTTTAAGCATGTGGTTTACAACAGGGTATTTAAGTTAAAGATTTAATATCATGCCTGTTAACTAGTAATTAAATAGCATCAGGGTGTTCAAGTTGAATTCAACTTTTATATTACACACTCAGCCTTTATGTTAGGTGCCCAAGGAGCTAAGCAAGCATGCAAGAAGTTCTAACTAATAATTGACTCTAGGCATATTCATAATTACTTAACAGTTTCCAATATTTATGAACAGAAGGTAAAAGAAGATTCATATAGGTTCATATAAAGAAGTTTGAGCACACAAACAGTTTAAATCAAGAGAATAATTCCGGTTATCAACAAGTGCAACTAGATCCATCTTATTCATTACATACCACAAGTTAATACCGATTCACGTGTACATACAATTCATATTTCAAAATCCAATAGGTGCTACGTTGAAATTTAAAATGTACCCCTAAATCAAATACGAAAATTTACTACGATGCCAGTATAAGGTACTACCATTCAGAAATATCATGATAGTGAAAGGTTCAAATTCTCAAAATGTACGGATAAGGTAAGTTCTTATATGTAAGACAGTGTGCAGACCCACATACGAAAAATGATGCATATGAAAAATTACATGCTTATGCTCCCAATGTGTCAAATTATGCTTGCTACGACCACTTGAACTCCTAGGCATGGAAATTGCACTTTTATGCATCGGGAACAGATATGAGGTACATATTACATGCAAGAGTTTGTAACACTTATATGTTGTAGGGTTGGACAAAATTAATAAAACTCAGCTAAAATGGTTAAAGAGGTTACACTTAGTATACTGTATAAAACAGGTGTTGATTTGCATCTATAGACAATTAACTACATCCTAGTATAAAATACACAGTAATCTGATTAGCACCTTCAATCCATTAGACCATAGGGTTTAGTTTGAATCCAAAATTTTAGATAGTATCTTGCATGCATAAGAGTAAACCTTGACGACAAAAATTTAAAATAAAGACAAACATTCTTCAGTGGAACAAGTTTAGACATATCAAGAGAGTTCTATAAACAAGGTAAGGCATACGTTATAAAATTTCTTGGGTTGTGTCGGATATTGGTGAACAAAATCACAGATGCAATAAAAGTGAAAAATGCAACGTTTTACAATGTTAAAACAGAATACTTAAAAACATATTCATAAAAACTTCAGATCACCAAAACCAACTAAAGGACTTGCAGACTTTGCTTCAAAAAAAATGAACTGATACTATAAGGTTTTCAACATGCATGAAACAGAATTTATCTGTTATGAGGGTCTCTAATAAGCAATCTTATTTTGTGACTTATTACATAAATTAAATCTATATCATCTCGATCATTCGACTACGACAACAATAGTTATGCCACTGCTCTTCACGTTTCATAAAATAATACAAACTGTCTTGAACATCTTGGACACAAAATTTTGTAGTTGGGAAAATAGAGCTTTAAAATTTTGAGGTACCAAATGCTATTAAGTTTTCTCAATAATCATTTCAACCAAAGTCAATCAAAACTGAAGCAAGGTTAAGTTGATCACAATTTCTACACTAGACCTTCATTTCTTCAATTTAAAGCACCAATCCAACAAAGCATGAAACATACCTAGATTTCAACCGCCTTAATCAAAACAAACAGGGAAAGATTGAGAGTATGAATAATTACTTCTTATTGATCCTACCCTGACACATCCTTTAATGCTATCATGGAGTAAATGTAATTATACTCTCCTTCATAACCGTGGGTTCTGCATGACACAATACATCATGAGTAAATGGTCTAGTTATATGCAGACACTTCATGAGCTGACATGATATCTACTGAGGTGCGTCATAAAATTTCTGTATGTTCAATTCAAAAAATATGCGAATTAATGCAAGAAAAGATTCAAGATTCTCACCACTCACAATATTTAAAATAATTTTGCGCAGTCCAAATAACACACGTTTATACAATATCATTCCCGTTCATAATTTTCCTCCCAACAATTATAAAAGAAATATATATATATGAGTCAATCGATTATTCTAGGATAACTCATAACAGCATAAAATGGAATCAAGTTTTCAGCAACAAAGCTTCAAACACTATAATGTGAAAAATCTAAATGGGTAAGTTCAACAATCATCACATATAATCCGTTACTATAATCAGAAACAACACACTATATGCAAGTCCAAAAGTGGTCAAAATCACACAAAGCAATCCAATACGTACGAAGTAGAATGACAAGTATCACTCACAAGAATGACACCGAGACAGGAGTTAAGTACCATACCCTACAGATCACCACTTTGTTTAACAACTTTATTCTCAAGAATTATGTCTAGTGCCAATTCACCATTAGAAGATTTGTAAAAACATCCGACCCATATGTCTAAGCCTTAATTAGTCCCAACTCTACTTTCTAAGGATATTAATTGGATCTACTTTGATAAATGACCTATCCCTACATAGTTTGTCTACATACCGTTTTCAGGTCAAATAACAAGTCCTTCGTATGACTAAATAACTACATCAATTGTCCTGATTATATCCCTGCTACCCTTACTCAGTTACGAGACCCAACAGAATTAGTGAAAAAATTAATAGTTTCTATTACCTAGTTATATGCCATAATCACAACACACGAGAAAAGTCATAAATCAGAAAAACATACATGTAGCAGCAATCATTAGTGAAAAATAACTGTTTATCATCCACAGCCTAGAATATCACAAAATATTCCCATCAAGTTTAGATATATAGAACCTTCATTATAATCCAACAGAATTTATAATCAATCACTAACTCAAGTAGCAATTCACTATTCCAAACCTAGTGCTCAGGCACAAGTGTACCCCGTGATAACCATGATTGTGCACACACAACTTGCGCGACAGTGAGTTGATCAGGCTCACCATCTAACAAGGGAATGGGCACAGCCATGCTTAATACCGTGTACTACCAGTATCACCACACTTCCATATATAAGACAATTTTAACCAGCAACTCACTCACAGCTAAGTTCAAACAGCAACAATGCAAAGAACATATACAATTAATCAATATAACCAGGCAACAACAATTTAGCAACCACATAACAACAACAAATATTTCGTCAAATACAAGCACCTTGAATCAAAACTACTCTGATACCAATTAGTGTAACACCCTACCAAGCTTGTTACCTGTCATGAATATAATTTCAGCCTGTGGCCTGTCTTATTTACAAAAAATAAAAGCCTGGTTTAGCCTGTTTAAAAAAAATAAGACAACAAAAATTTATTCAAACAAAATACACAATCAAGAGCACTAGTAATTCCATAAATATTCATAAATTTAATGTATATTCAAATAGCATAATATAAAATAAAATCATTCAAAAAGTCTGTTTAATTAATAAAATGAGATGAAATGGATTGAGGAAAGAGAGAGAGCTATCACAAGTAGTATAAAAAATATAAAAAAAATTAAAATTAATATATTAGGCAAGCCTGAGAGGCTCTAAGGCCGAGCTTTTGAATTGGAGCCAAACAAGCTTTTATACAAGTTCAAGCCTGGGTCCAACCATCAATTTTAGACATGTAAGCTCAGGTATTTACGAGCCGAGCCAAAGGCCCCTGGCTCGTTTAGCACCCCTAGCTGCATTGCACTGGTTTTTGGAACTTATATTATTTATCTACTTTCGAACTTATATTGCACATGTAAGTGAGCTTGGGGTGGAAGATCCTTGAGGACCCCTTGTCTTACTGAGATTTCTGTTTAGAGATCTCACCCCACGTTTGGGGCACTATTTCAGGTTCAGGTAATGCGGGGGTTGAGACCTCTAGCGGCAGGAGGCCGAAGCTGAGTTAGACATTTGCTGTATGATTTATCTGCTGGATGCTGACATGTTCTCTTTATGATTATGTTATTATTGTTGAGACTATGTTGGGCTTGTTGCCTTATTTGGTGAGCATGGGGATTGTCTATGCCACATTGAATTGACCTTGTGCTTTTAGTTTCGAGTTGTAATTAATAATGCATCAGGATATTGTCCGGTCTACGTGTTGTAGTTCCGTGACTTAGATACTCACAGATATTTATGTATTGAGGTAATTCAGTTAGCTATCTATTTGCAATTTACATACAGGCAATGTTTTTGGAAATGAATTAAGTAATTCAACTTGGTAATGATAATGACGTCATAATTGAAAAGAAATAGTTATTCCGCACATTTAATTAAGCGTGGCTTAATACGATGATATGATAACAAACCGGGTATACACGGGGTGTTACACTGGTTCTTCACATAGTTCAGACACTCTCTTTACACTTGTGCCTCTTTGATCCTTTCCATCAGTTCGTTCTCGACTCTCACAGTCTCCATCTCGAGAAGTGCACCCCCAAACAAAGAAGTCACCGTCAGATCTCGAAACTTCTCTATTATGTCATAGTCACCCATCATCAAACTGGATAGGCTCACGGATTTCTGACTCAAAGCATCAACTACCACATTGGCCTTACCGGGATGGTACTTCAATCAAAGTCGTAGTCCTTCAAGAACTCCATCCATCTGCTTTGTCTCATGTTCAGCTCATTCTGATCAAACATATACTTAAAACTCTTATGGTCACTAAACACGGCAAACTTCATGCCAAATAGATGATGCCTCCAAATCATGAAAGCAAACACAATAACCGCCAACTCCAAGTCATGAGTCAGGTAGTTCTCCTCATGAGGCTTCAACGGCCTCGAAGCATAAGCAATCACTATGCCCTTCTGCATCAGTACACAGCCCAGCCCCTTTCCTGAGGCATCACAATACAGCTCGTTCTGCTCCGCAGGATCAGGAAGGACCAACACTCGTGCAGTTGTCAGTCTCTCCTTCAACTCCTGAAAGCATTCCTCACACTCATGCGTCCATAAAAATAGAGTCTCCTTCCGAGTAAGGCGAGTCAATGGTAGAACCATCTTAGAGAATCCCTTAATGAACCTCCTGTAGTACCCGGCCAAACCTAAGAAGCTCCTCACTTAGGTAACCATCTTGGGTCTCTCCAACACGCCTCAATCTTGTTGGGATCCACTGCAACTCCCTCTGCAGAAATCACATGCCCCAAAAACCTCATGGACTTGAGCCAAAATTCACATTTCGAAGGCTTAGCATAAAGTTATTTCTCCTTCAGCACTTGCAACACAATCCTCAAGTGCTCCGCATGCTCCTCCGTCTTGGAGTATATCAGAATGTCGTCAATGAAGACAATAACAAACCGATCCAAGTAAGGCTGAAAAATCCAGTTCATGTAGTCCATGAACACTGCGAGTGCATTGGTGAGTCCGAACGGGATCACCAAATACTCATAGTGATCGTATCTCGAACGAAACGCGGTCTTAGGGACATCCTCCGGCTTAACCCGAATCTGATGGTATCCGGACCGGAGATCGATCTTTGAGTACACGTAAGAACCCCTGAGTTGATCCAACAAATCATCAATGCGAAGGAGGGGATACTTGTTCTTGATTGTCACCTTGTTCAACTGTCTGTAGTTGGTGCACAACCGCATAGTCCCATCTTTCTTTTTCGCCGAAAGATCCTCAATATGTTTCTTCAACTCTGCTAGCTCAGGTGGAGACATCCAGTATGGAGCTAATGAAATAGGCCCCACACCAGGCAACAAATCAATGGAGAACTATATCTCCCTATGTGGCAGAAACTCAGGAAACACCTCAAGAAATTCCTTCACCACAGGAATGCCAGCGATATCCTCATGTTTCCCACCCATCAAACCCCCCAACATGACATATCCAAATGCCCTAGCTCTCAAGGCTCTCCAAGCCTGCAGCACTAAAATATAAGGTGAGGAACTAGTTGTGGAATCACACGGAGACATCACCACTCACTTGGCACAACAATCAATCATCACATAATTTCTGGACAACCAATCCATGCCCAGAATGATCTCCAAATTAGCCATCGGTAGTCCTATCAGATCTACCAAAAATTCACGGCCATCCCACCGAAACACGACATCTCGATGTACAGTGGACATATCACACTTTTCTCCGGTGGCGGTAGTCACCCGCAACGGTGGAGAAAGCACAGACATGGGCAACTCAAGCCCCACAACAATTGGGGTTGCAATAAAGGAATGCGTAGCCCCAGAATCAAACAGAACATCAACAACAAATCCACCAATGGAAACAGTACCTCTAACAAGGTTCGGAGCTCTATCTAGGTTCAGAGCTCTATCTGACTGCTGACGATCTAGTGTATAAACACGCCCAGTGGCAGGTGGCACAACAGGTGCCGCTGTAGGTGGAAGGGGAACCATCTGAAGTGGAACTGCTTGAACCGTTGCAGCTCTCGCAGTCGAAGACGGACAATCTCTGGAGTAGTGGCCCGCGTGGCCACACTGGAAACAGATCAGCTGGCTGGTAGCACACGACCCCACATGGAATTTCCCACATTTCGAGCATATGGGAGTAGTAGGTCTAGTTGAACTCCCTTGTGTAGAAGTCCTCTTGAACTGGCTAGGCGCCTGCCTAGCAGCCAACTGCTTCCCTTTACCTTTACCAGCAAACTTCATGTCCTTTCAGGAAGTGAAACTACCAGTTCCCTTAACTTCATCAACCTTGGCCCTCTTGGCCTTGCTCACAATACAGACATCCTGAATGTCCCTACACTGCTGTACCAGTGTACCAAAGTCTCTAGACGCATCACCAGCTATACGATCTGCAATCTCCTCATTAAGTCCCCTGCGGAACTTAGCAGCCAAAAATGTAGGGGTCGACATAGCGATCCTGAAATGTTCAAACTTGACCAGCTCATTAAACTTAGCCAGGTACTCGTCAACTGACATCGAGCCCTGCACCAATCTATCAAACTCCCCCTACTTCCTCTCCTGCTCATCATAGGGAAATTCTACCGAGAAAACAATCCTCAAAGAATGGCATGTCATGACATGACCCTGCATCTCGTAAGCTTGAGAGGTGTTCGTCCACCACTCATGTGTGTCGCCCTCCAGCATGTAAGTCGCAAACATCAACTTCTGCGGATCAATGCACTGCATCACCTTGAATATCTTGTCCAGGGCCTGAAGCCATCTCGCAGCAGCTCTGGGGTCATATGATCCGTCGAAAGAAGGTGGCTTATGCTTACGGAAAGCATTCAGCCGGCGGTCAATAACGTCACGGTCTTCAGCAGTCTCAAAATAGGGTTGCATCATCCCAGTAAGATGACTGGCACCCTCAATATGACTCTGGCTTTCATCCTGATGACTGGGTGGAGGCAGTGGTGGTGGCGATGGAGGTGGTGGCGGAGGATACTGGCCAACAGCAGGACCATCCCTCATCTCCTCCAACATGACCCTCGTCATGGTCATGTTCGCCAGGCGATTCGCCTCCAGCACATCCTCAGTGGCTTTCCTGTTCGCCTCTCTGACGGTGTCCAACATAGCCTGGTTTGCCATTCTCATGGCCTCCTGGTCGGCTAGTTGGGCCGCCTGCATCTCAGCTAATGCAGCCAGGAAAGGATCAGGTTGATCCTCATTAGTCTCCTGGTTTCTCCTAGGCATTACCATAACTCTGCACAAGTTACACAAAGAATGAGTTGATCAGGACCACGCAATGTGGTCACATATGCATTGTCATAGCAAAACCCAACAAAGTAAACACACAAGACCAGACACACAGCAAAACATCCTAAGTTATTGCAATACATACAGGCTTTTTCCCTAGAAAGTACTCTGATACCATAAAATATAACACCCCGTGTATACCCAGTTTGTTATCATATCATCGTATTAAGCAGCACTTAATTAAAAATGCGAAATAACTTTTTTACTTTCAATTATGACGTCATTATCATTAACCAAGTTGATTATTAAATCCTTTTTCAAAACATTGCCTGTTCATAATTGCAAATAGACAGCTAGCTACACTGAATAACCTCATATATAAATAAGTGAGTATCTAAGTCACGAAATTACAACACGTAGTCCGGACCATAATCCTGATACAATGATACAACTCGAGTCTAAATCAACAAAGTCAAGTCAATGTGGCATGGACAATCCCCATGCTAATCAAATAAGGCAACAAAGCCCAACATAGTCTCAACAAAAAAATCATAATAATAAAGATAAAGCATGTCAGCATCCAAGCATAATGGTATAAACAACAAGCATATCACATCAACTTTGGCCTTCTGCCGCCCGAGGTATCAACCCCCGAGTTACCTGAACCTGAAAATATGCCCCAAACGTAGGGTGAGATCTCTAAACAGAAATCTCAGTAAGGCAAGGGGTCCTCAAGGATTTATCCACCCCAAGCTCACTTACATGTGCAATATAAGTTCAAAAGTAGTTTAATAATATAAGTTCCAAAATCAGTGCAATACAGTAGAATAATCATGTCATGTGTGTCAATTATTCTACTGGCCAGAGAAATGTTGGATTTACATACGTTTATAACCTACAATCAGTGCAAGACGCCACTTGCACCCACCTACAGAATCACCCTATTGTATGTCTCCTATATACTCAGGCTTACCGTGTAGGTGGAACAACACATGCATATCATAAGGCATTTGCACATAACAGCTCAACAACATTTCAAAATCAATACATAAAACACATCATGCATATAAACCATCCCCCATAGGGTATGGTGGAACCAACAATGGCTAAACCGAGGACACGAAAGCTTACCTTGCAAGCTAACTATTCAATCAAGTGTCCAACCAAGCTCAAAGTCCACAAACAGCAGAATCACAATCTGTTTTAGACTAGGAATCATATCAACATTCATCATCTAATAATTCAAGACACACAACAACGTTTTTCTTCTTCGTTTCATGTTTTTAGGCTTCTCACAAAGCCATAAGCCCTTAATCACTTTGATTATGACTTAGTTAATTATTACAGAGGTTTAACTTAACCAATCTAGGGTCCATAAACCCATGATACAGTTCTTTCTGAACAGAATATACACTGACTCGAAATTCTCAGAATATCCGGATATATATCGGGGCCATATCCGGATATTCATATCCGGATATCATATCCAGATATCACAAGTTCCATATTCGGATACCAATATCCGGATATCATATCCGGATATTTCGCGACAGAATGCAGTTTCTGCATTTCGCGAAGATATCACTTCAAGGTTGCATTTTTAACCCATTAATACGTCCAAGCATGCATCTTTAAGCCCCTTTATCCCAGTTATCATGTTGGTTACTTGTTCATCTTATTAAACATGCCAAGGCTTCATTTTTAACTAAGGAAACTCATGATCAAGGTTGGGAAAGTTTACCAAGTTCTTAAAATCGAAGAAAGACAATGACTTGGTGTAAGAACCCGCACCGTTAATTAAGGAAATTAATTAAATAAATGTGAGAATTAGAAAATAATTCCATAATTGACCCTAATAATTATTATGAGGCTTAAATAATTATGGTAAGTGAGTAATAATACTGAAAATTGCTTTTCGGACGAAAAGTGCAGATATCGGTTCTGCTACTTGGTATAAATGCGTACCGATGAAGTATCTCGAAAAATTATAATAAGTGTGGGAATATTCCTAGAATAATATATAGGACTTGTAAAACAATTTTCAAGTTAAAATAATGAGAACTGGTGCCAGAACTGATACTGATGTGTTTAAAATTAGAGCTAACAGAGCTAATAGAAAAAATTAGTAGGTTCAGAATCCTAAGCTTGGGATTAAAATGCTAAGCATAGCTATTATAGCTAATACTGTGTGTTTAAAATTAAATGTGCTATAAATACTCCTTTTGCATAAAACCCTAGGCCATAATGGCTTCCTACGTGAGTTGCTCAGCTGCTGAGCGTTTCTCCTTTTGTTGTCCCTTATTCCTTTTCACCTTGAGAGCCAAGAAGTCACCTTTCTTCTTGGTTTCTTCATCAAACACATAGTGGAAAGTCTTGTGAGGTTGAGAGGCACCATTTTTCTGAGTGTTCAGCCACTGCCTGTGAGAATTTGGTAGCTGAGTTCATAGGCTTGAGTGATTGAAGCCATTTCCTTGGTTGTGGGAGCTCCAAGGAGTGACCTTTGGTGCAAAGAACCAACCTTTGATTACCATTTTCGTGCACATTGAGAGACAGAACCATGGAGCTGACTTGAGAGCTCCAAGAGCATGCTCCATAAAGCTTAGGGAATGTGGCCCTACACTTGTGATATCAATATGATATGAAAAGGGAACAGGGGATACATAGATAGAGAAAGAGGCGTTGAAAATTCTGGGAGAGTACCTTAATCTTTTAGGGTTTTGACCAAGTTACTTAAGTGATTTTATATTATTTAGTGACACACAATGTAGTTTTTATATGAATTGTTATCAATTTTATATTAATTTTGTCTAATTATCATGTTCATAACATAAAAATTTGATTAGTGGATCACAGATCCACTTACAGCTGTTTATTTGCATTATAGTTTTTACTGGTGTTCTTAACTGTATCCGGATTTTATAATCTTCTTAACCTTATCATTATTGGTCTAATTATGACTTGTTAATCATATATTGGTCTTTCTTTTCATTTTCTCATCTTTTCCTCATTCCGGAATTCTACCGACTGCTCTTACAGCAGTACAAAATACCCGGCATAAGTGACTTTTCTAAAAAACCTCATTACGGGTATCGAACTTTATGAAATCATATACTAACTTCATCTATGAATCATATCATCAAAATAGCTCTTTAACTCTAATTTGCTAACTTAGAGCTATTATACTGACGGTTACTGCATCAGCAGTCAAAAATAACAAATGAAAAATTTGACTATATGTAATTCATTCATTTTCTAAAGTGTCTAATACAGTACCTACTATGTGTCTTTGTATCAGACACCCACATTGCCTACTATGTGTCTTTATATCAGACACCCACATTACCATATGGACATACCAATTTCCTATCAGGTTACTAACTACACAGCTATATATAATTTGGGCTAACAATACTCATTGAACACAGTTAGTGGCCCAAGAAGGAAAACCTCTAACCTGCTAGGCCCACCCTCTTGTTTTGCTGCTGTTACGCCCGTATCACCTTCAGAGGTTTGTTGTGTCTGTTTATCTCAAATCATTTGTTATTATATTGTGTCTGTCCTTAAGAGTTATTTATTATTGTTGATATTTAACCACAAGTTATAACTTTATTGAAAGAAATGAAAGTTATGCAGTGTCAAAGATGCTAAAAATGAGCTATGAATTTCTTGATGATTATTATGAGAAAAAAATATTTCTTGAAATAGCTTGTTTCTATATTGGAAAGGACAGACACAATATTACACAATTATCAAATGGATGTGGACTTGCTGCAGAAACCCGGATAAGTAAACTCATTGAAGATCATCCTTAATGCAATATTGCAACTGCATAATTTATATATTACATATTCGTATTTAGTCATCTAGAAGATAAAGAAGATACTTTTCAGATATATTAAATTGTGAATTCAATATTATACGTCTTAAAAACATTAAAGTAAATTCAATTATTAATGATATAATATGAATATTTATTAAATTGTACCCTGTAAACAGTTATCCTTGGTACTGTTATTATATAAATTGTAAAGAACATTAAATTGTAAATTCGATTATTAATATTAAATTGTAAAGTAATATAATAACTAGCCCAAAATTATCTGATAACTTATATTTGTATTTAGTAATATAAGTTAATTATGTCTACAATTAATTATGTTCAATATTCGCATTTGTTAAGATATATTCATTAATACTTTAACAAATACGATGATAATATATCTAAAAGATAGATATATTATCATCGTATTTATCTGATATTGATTCATATGAATAAATAATCGTTATATAATTTAAATTATAGATATATGTATGTTTTCAACTAAATTATATAATTCAAAGGAAGAGAATTGTTTATCATATTTAACATGAGATAAACTCATTTTTTTACACTTAGATATATAGGAGAGAGGAGAGAGAAAAAATATAAATGAGTCCCACCACTCAATATGTGAGTGTAGGAAAATAAATTTATCTTATGTTAAATGAAAAAACAATTCCCCTTGAAGAAAACATTTGTGTCTAAAAACCATAAACCTGATAGATTATGCCATTACAAGAAAACCGGATTTTCAGGGAGGTTTACTCTCGACTAAGAGTGATAAACGAACTAGAGACTTTTCAGGAGCTTTTAGACTGGTTCACGAAAGTTTGGACTTACATATATAAAATTAGTTGTTAGAACTAGACTTGAATTTGTATATATTTTTCATATAGTAAAAAAACCTCAAGCTCAATTTTTCATATATTATCATGAACTGATTGTAAAAATTATATTTTTGAAAATCGAAATTCACAGATAAAAAAAATTTTTCGTCTCCCGAACACTCCCTAAAAGTTTGTCACCCGTTTCACGCGTTCTGATTTTAGTGGAGACTTAGGACATCGCGCATTCAACTGCCCCCATTAAATTGATGTAATTCAGACTCTGCAAATACCCATCTCGGTTTACGTGAGTATCAATCCATATCCCGGTAATGTTGGCGGGTTTTCTTGCGTTCAGCAGAGGCTTGTCGAAGCTGAAAAATGCTATTCAGAACACCGAGAGACTTCAAACGAGCCTGCACAGTACAATTCCATTCATTTTTTTTTGTTCATTTCATTCATTCACATCAACACAACACAAAAGAACCCATCAAAGAGAGAGAGAGAGACCTGGTTCTCTAACACGCGAGCGTTTCTAAGAGCTTCATATTCAGATTTTGCTCTCGCTCTCAACCTTACCATCTTAATGTTCTCTTTCTTTTCTTCTTAGCTTCTTAGTTCTTTGCACTCTCATCTTTGATCTTCTCAGCTACACTTTATTTTTCTCTTCCCTCTCAATTCTTAATCTCGGAGCTGCAAAGATGTTGAAAAGGATTTCTCTTCGTGGTTAAATGGTTCGTCATTCGCTTTCATTATGAGTTTTCATTTGCTTTTGATGTTAATTTTGCTTTCCGTTACAACTTTTGCTATGATTTCAGCATCACGCGATTGTAACAGGTATGTTAATTGTGTTTTGTTTATTTATTTATTTTTAATTCAACGGTGGAGCGTTCCTCCTTGTTTATTGTTCGTTTTGAGTTCATATTCGCTTGAGGTAAATGTCAAGTCGATTTTGAATCTGTAGATTCCTCAGTTGAAGAGGGTATATGATCATGGAAGAAAATTCTGATAGTGACTCTGACATTTAAGTTTTTTTTGTAATTATGTATTTGTGAAAATTATTTTAAATACTTATAACTCTCTATCTTATGAGAATTCTTCATATTGAAGTTACGTTTGTAATAGTGAATATAAACTAGATTTGTAATATATTGGATTGGTAAGAAGTGTGATAGAAGAGTCACCTTCTTCTCTATATAAAAGATACGAAATGAAGAACCAATTTGATCATGAAAATATATACTACTGATAACAATAAATGCAGTTAAATACTGAATACTTTATCCATTTATTCTTTAATGTTCATGCCTTTAAAAGCCTTACTAACTGTTGGGTATGTAGGAGTGTTAGGATATGGATGTTATATATGCTCTTCGCCCTTTGGCATAAGTATTTTCTTAATAGTCATCCTTCTCAATATTGAAAGCGTTGTCCACGTTTTTTGTGTGTGTGGGTGTGTGTATTTTGTTTCAGGGAGAGACGGGCTAGCAAAAAACTTACGTTATTTATGTAATACTTGACTCAAAAGTGTTTTGCCTTGATTACTTTTACAGCTATATGAATTCTCCTTCTTTCAAATTT
>NW_026895118.1:7500-12500 GCF_033153095.1 Gastrolobium bilobum | reverse complement strand
CAATAATGCAGTCTCGAATGAAGAGTATTCTTTTCATGAATACTGAATCCGAAGGTGAAGCCTTGCAGTCCCAAACTGATTGTCCCTTGAAATAGTAGTGCTGGATCCACTTCACCCAAAGGGAATCCTTCTTTATATGGAAGTCCCAAAGGGTCCTAGTAAGAAGGGCATTATTCCAAGTTTTGAGACAAAAAAGACCCAATCCCCCCTCATCTTTTGGGGAGCAAACAGCAGACCATGCAACCAGTGGCCTCTTCTTGCCCTCATCCGATTTGCCCCACAGAAAATTTCTACAGGATGCATTTACTCGATGAATAACCGAACAAGGGAGAGGAAAGATGCCAAGCCAAAAATTGGCAACCCCTTGGATGAAAGCTCTAACAAGCTCCAGTCTACCTGCATATGAAAGAGTCTTCCGGTTCCAGCCATTGATTAACACAGTGATCTTGGCAATAAGCGGGTCATAGTGACAAACATTTAGCCTTGAAGCTAAAAGAGGGACTCCCAAAAATCTGAAAGGAAAACAGCCAATAGGGAAACCCGTGATGCATTGAATATTATCCATTTCAAATTGGTTGATCCCAGCCATGTAGAGGGCAGACTTGTCGTTGCTGATTTGCAGACCCGAGACAGAACAGAAATGCTGCAGCTTGGATACTAGAGCAGCAACTGATGGGGTGTCACCTCTAGATAGCAGAATAATATCATCCGCAAATGCAAGATTCGAAATCTTTAGTGGAGCACACAAAGGATGATAATTATAGCTGCTGTCTTCCTGCAAAAAATTAAGATCTCTAGATAAATATTCCAAGCATAGAACAAAGAGGTAGGGGGAGAGGGGATCTCCTTGTCTCAGCCCCCTTTTTCCTCTAAACATGCCATATACTGAGCCATTGACAGCAACACTGTAAGATGTGGAGGACACACACTCCATAATCCAAGTAATAAAGAGTGGAGGGAAGTCCAATTCAGACAACATTGAACGCAAAAAATCCCAAGAGATTGAGTCATAGGCCTTGTGCAAGTCAATCTTCAATATACATCTAGGAGATACTCTTTTCCGTGCATACTTTCTGATGATCTCCTGAATAAGAAAGATGTTATCATTCATGGATCTATTTTTCAAAAAAGCTGATTGAAAAGGACCCACAATTTGCTGCAAGACAGGGGCAATACGGTTAGCAAGGAGCTTAGATATGATCTTGTACATAATATTGCAACACGAAATTGGCCTGAAATGATTAACAGTTGATGCATTATCAACTTTCGGAATCAATGCAATAACTGCATGGTTGACTTGTTTCAGCAATTTTCCAGAGGAGAAAAATTCACAAACTGCCTAAAAAATGTCCTCTCCAATGATGCTCCAGGATTCTTTAAAGAATTTGGCATTGAACCCATCCGGACCAGGGGATTTATTATCATCAAATCCAGCAACAATATTCCATACATCAGATTTTGATATGGTGCCAAGCAACATGGCAGTAAAATCAGATGGGACTTTAGGACCATTGTTTATAATAGGAATGGATGCATGTTGGATCGGCCTCTCCACCCCCAATAAGTCTTTGTAATGACAAACAAATGCTTGAGCAATATCACACTGCAAGGACAGAATATTACCTTCGGAAGTGTGAATGGCAGCAATGAATCTTTGGTGTCTCTTGCTACTAATATATTCATGGAAAAATTTAGAACATCTGTCGGCTTGCAACAAGAAATTATTCTTCAAAATCTGAGAGAAATGGCTGGCCTCAGCTTTTCTCAACAAGATAATCTGTCTTCTACTACTATCAGCTAACCCAAGCAAAGCTGCCTCATTTGGATACAACTGGAGGGATCCCAGAACTTTATTATACTCAGCTTCAGCTTCCTCAATCCTGTTGGAAATCCTGCTAAAGTGCTCATTGTACAGCCGCTTGAGAGGGCCCTTGAGATGCTTCAATCTCTTGCAGACAGCAAACATTTTAATTCCCTTAACTTGGAGCTTCCATGCTTCATAAACTGTTGGCAGGAAACTAGGCAATTCTGAAACAGAATTATGGAATTTAAATGCAACATTACCTCGACCCAATGATGATCCCAAAGAAACAATGAGGGGAGAATGGTCAGAGATGGATTCGAAACCAGGAGACTCATAGCTAGATTCCTGGAAAGCATAAGACCACAAGTGGTTGCAGAGGACTCTGTCCAGCTTGCTCCACACACGGCCATTAGTCCAAGTGAAATGGGAGCCATGGTTGTTGAGATTAGTTACACCTAGCTCCTCACAACAGTCACGAAAATCACTAGTCTCATAAGCAGTGACAGAGTTCCCATGGTGTTTGTCAGAGGGGCAAAGAATGGTATTGAAGTCCCCTAGAATAAGCCAAGGCCTATTCATAGTGGCCCCAATGTTCAGTAAGCTGGTCCATAATGCTCTTCTAGCTGTGATAGAATGCATACCATAGACAAACGAAATCTGAAAAATGTTCCCAGAGGAGCTGTCAAGAATACTGCAATGCATAAGCTGAGCAGACATGTGTAAGACAGTAAGAGTGACTTTCTGTGGCTTCCAAAGGATGAGGATACGACCAGCAGCATGGGAGGAGAAATTATGATCACATTTCCAGCCCACAAATTTTTTTTCCACAATCTGATCAGCCAAGCGATGAGATAACTTGGTTTCCAAAATGGCCAAGACATCCACTCCCCTTTTACGAAGGAAGTGCTGCACCCCTTGGTGCTTTAGAGGCATATTGAAGCCCCTAATATTCCAAGAAGCTAAAATCATCGGGTTGTATGGGGAGCTGAGTCCCCATCACAAGGAAGTAACTGATTTTTGTTCTTGCTGCCAGCTTTGACAAGAGACCCCTTATTCGGTTGCTTGGAACTGATGAGGCTGTCCTTGTGCTTCTTCTTCCTAATCCTGGATACTGCCATGGTGAAACCTTCGAAATCTGCCTCATTGTGAGAGATGGGATCAGAGCAGGAAGCATCTGTGTGAGTAGCAACTGCAGCCACTGCTTTGTTATGTAAAGCAGCATCACCCGTGGGAATAGACAAAGAGGCTTGAAGATTGCCAGCAGGCTCCTGGAGAGAAGGAAGGATAATGGGCTGGGACAATGGTGATTCAGCCACTGCCTCCACATCATGGACCCCCTCAGTTTCAATGAGTGGCTGCTGTACGGTTATCCCAGCTTTGGGAACAGATTTGCACTTAGTCACCTCATGACCTATCATCTTACAATGAGAGCAAAATGTAGGCAAGCTTTCATAATCAATAGTTTGAAAGAAGGTGGAACCATCCGGAAGTTTGCACCTTACCTCAGTTATCAGTTCCTGAGCCACATCAACCTCCACAAGTGCTCTAGCAAAGGAGATCGATTGCTTGGTTGCAGTTAACTGATCAGTTCTAATGGGAGTCCCTACTCTCGATAGGATCTTCCCCAAAGCTGCAGGATTCCAAAGCTCCAAGGGCAGGTTCTTCAGCTGAACCCAAACTGGGATCTTGCTTAATTCCTTGGAGCCAAACATGAACAACGGTGGCATAATTTTAAGTAACAATGGTCGCTGGAAAATGAAATACGGGCCAGAAGAGAGCACCTTCATCATGTCAGCTTCATTCTCAAACTTAAAAATTAGCCAGCCACTAGCATGAGTGATGAATGAGGACTTGACACCCCACTTCTTGCAGGTTTCGATCAGGGCTTTTTTCCCTGGAAATCTGCCAGCAACATACCCTACAAGGCAGTATTCCCAGCTGCCAGAAAGGTGCTGAACATCATCCTCGTCCAGTAAGACCTCTTCATCAACTGGTGGAGCCGAGAATTTGAGATTAAACCCACTCGAAGGAACTCTATTATCTTTGAACAAGTTTGCCCAAGGCTTGGCAGGATTAACAAGGAGCTTGGGGGCAGAGTTAACTTGTTCCGTATCTGGGACATCCTTTGTTACTGAATCATCTTCCCCAAGAGTGCAGGATTCTGCCTCAGTTGGTTCAGGACAATTATCAAACACCTGGTGTGCACTGCGAGGGATGGACTCTGTTGGTGATGTTGGTTCCCCTGAGCCACCCAAATCATCAACCAGTGTCACAACATGAAGTTGTTCATCAATAGCAACACTACTTGTGCCTTTAGAACTCCTACGTTCTTCGGATCTCTTACCTGTAGGTTGCCTTTTCTTCGCATTTCTACGTTTCTTGTCTCTTTCTTTATTCATCGGTTCCCAAACATACAAGCTGGGACACAACTAATCACTCCACGAATGGAGGTTAAGAAGACAAGAGATGCAGTCTGCGAAGGAAAAAATAGTAAGAGACTTGGTCGTATCACCGTTCGAAAGAAATGATTGCAGACCGACTGAAACAAGTGAATGCAGATCTGGTGACGTGTTGCAATGAGTGATAATAAACAATCGCATTCAGCATTCAACACCGCTTGCTAAGTAACAATGTCTCAGCTACCAAACAAAAATCACCGCTTGCCAATACCGCCTCAGCCTTTGCAAAAAAGCAAAGCATAAACCGAAGACTACTTGGATTCAGCCGAAGTAGATGAATCTAGAGCAATAGCAACTCTCAAAGTACCGTAGAAGCCTTCCACCCGCAATGTACAAGCCACAGGGAAGCTCCCTTGGCGGCTGGAAGCTCTTGAGTCTAAGGAGAGAGAACAGAGGAAAAGCCCTAGGAGAGAGAAAGACGACTGACTGAGAGCTCTTTCTTGATGACTGAGTGCTCTTTCTTGATTCTATGGGTGGTGGTGCATGGCCGTTCTTAGTTGGTGGAGCGATTTGTCTGGTTAATTCCGTTAACGAACGAGACCTCAACCTGCTAAATAGCTATGTGGAGGTAACCCTCCACGGCCAGCTTCTTAGAGGGACTATGGCCGCTTAGGCCACAAAAGTTTGAGGCAATAACAGGTCTGTGATGCCTTTAGATGTTCTGGGCTGCACGCGCGCTACACTGATGTATTCAACGAGTCTATAGCCTTGGCCGACAGGCCCGGGTAATCTTTGAA
>NW_026895118.1:0-2500 GCF_033153095.1 Gastrolobium bilobum | reverse complement strand
GCTGGCAGCTTTAACAAGAGACCCCTTATTCGGTTGCTTAGAACTGATGAGACTGTCCTTGTGTTTCTTTTTCCTAATCCTGGACACTGCCATGGTGAAACCTTCAAGATCTGCATCATTGTGGGAAATGGGATCAGAGCAGGATGCATCTGTGGTAGTTGCAACTGCAGCCACTGCTTTGTTATGTAAAACAGCACTACTCGAGGGAATAACCAAAGGAGCTTGCAGATTAACAATAGGCTCCTGCTGAGGAGGATGGAGAATGGGCTGTGACAATGGTGATTCAGCCACTGCCTCCACATCATGGACCCCCTCGGTTTCATTGACTGGCTGCTGCTTGTTTACCCCAACTTTGGGGACAGATTTGCACTTAGTCACCTCATGACCTATAATCTTACAATGAGTGCAAAATGTAGGCAAGCTTTCATAATCAATAGTTTGAAAGAAGGTGGAACCATCTGGGAGTTTGCACCTGACCTCACTTATCAATTCCCCAGCCACATCAACCTCCACAAGTGCTCTAGCAAAGGAGATTGATTGTTTAGTAGCAGTTAACTGATCAGTCCTAATGGGAGTCCCTATTTTTGATAGGATTTTTCCCAAAGCTGCAGGATTCCAAAGCTCCAAAGGCAGATTCTTCAACTGAACCCAAACTGGGATCTTGCTCAATTCCTTGGAGCCGAACATGAACAATGGTGGCATAATTTTTAGTAACAATGGTCGCTGGAAGATGAAAAAAGGGCCAGAAGAGAGCACCTTCAGCATATCAGCTTCATTCTCAAACTTAAAGATTAGCCAGCCACTAGCATGGGTGATGAAAGAAGACTTGACACCCCACTTCTTGCAGATTTCGAACAGGGCTTTTTTCCCTGGAAATCTGCCAGCCACATACCCTACAAGGCAATACTCCCAGCTGCCAGAAAGGGGTTGAATATCATCCTCGTCCAGTAAGACATCTTCATCAACTGGTGGAGCCGAGAACTTGAGATTATACCCGCTTGAAGGCACTCTATTGTCCTTAAACAAGTTGGCCCAAGGCTTGGCGGGATTGGCAAGAAGCTTGGGGGCAGAAACAACTTGTTCAGTGTCTGGAACATCCTCTGTTACTGAATCGTCATCCCCAAGAGTGCAAGATTCTGCCTCAGTTGGTTCAGGACAATTATCAAACACCTGGAGTGCACTGCGAGGAAGAGACTCTGTTGGTGATGTTGGTTCCCCTAAGCCACCCAAATCATCAACAAGTGTCTCAACATCAAGTTGTTCATCAATAGCAACACCACTTGTGCCTTTAGAACTCTTGCGTTCTTCGGATCTCTTACTTGTAGCTTGCTTTTTCTTTGCATTTCTACGCTTATCTTTTTCTTTGTTCATTGGTTCCCAATCATACAAGCTGGGTCACAACTAATGTACTCCACGAATGGAGGTTAAGAAGAAAGGAAGATAGTTTGCAACAGAAAAAAGAATTTATAGAGGCAAAGACAGTGTCACCGTTCCAAAGAAATGCTTCCAGACCGACTGAGACAAGCGTGTCTAGATCTGGTGACGTGTCGCAAGGTGATGGCAATGAGACAAACGCATTCAGCAATCAACCTTCAACGAAGTTACAGACCCAATGCTTGCTAAGGGACAAAGGCTCAGCAAACGAACAAAAGTCACCGCTTGCTAAAGGACAAGAATCACCGCTTCAGCATTCGGATGCAAAGAGCATAAGCATAAACCAATGTCTTCATTGAATCAACCGAAGTAAATGATTTTAGAGCAACTCTCCACAGTACCCTAGTAGCCTTCCACCCGTAATGGACAAGCCACAGGGATGCTCCCTTGGCGGCTGGAAGCACTTGAGCCTTAGGAGAGAGAACAGAGGAAAAGCCCTAAGAGAGAGAAGACGACTGACTGAGAGCTCTTTCTTGATTCTATGGGTGGTGGTGCATGGCCGTTCTTAGTTGGTGGAGCAATTTGTCTGGTTAATTCCGTTAACGAACGAGACCTCAGCCTGCTAAATAGCTATGTGGAGGTAACCCTCCACGGCCAGCTTCTTAGAGGGACTATGGCCGCTTAGGCCACGGAAGTTTGAGGCAATAACAGGTCTGTGATGCCCTTAGATGTTCTGGGCCGCACGCGCGCTACACTGATGTATTCAACGAGTCTATAGCCTTGGCCGACAGGCCCGGGTAATCTTTGAAATTTCATCGTGATGGGGATAGATCATTGCAATTGTTGGTCTTCAACGAGGAATTCCTAGTAAGCGCGAGTCATCAGCTCGCGTTGACTACGTCCCTGCCCTTTGTACACACCGCCCGTCGCTCCTACCGATTGAATGGTCCGGTGAAGTGTTCGGATTGCGGCGACGTGGGCGGTTCGCTGCCGGCGACGTTGTGAGAAGTCCACTGAACCTTATCATTTAGAGGAAGGAGAAGTCGTAACAAGGTTTCCGTAGGTGAACCTGCGGAAGGATCATTGTCGATGCCTCACAAGCAGTGCGACCCGCGAATTTGTTTCT